>NW_024609837.1:45509824-45586239 GCF_016920785.2 Ixodes scapularis
CACAAAATCGCCCTCGAGTATTGGCGACACCGGCGATATGGGCGGCACCTATAGACCTCTTCCACAAGGGCGCCGCCATCTTGAATTGTCGTCATTTCCAGTATGGGCGAAAACATTGTTTTGCCGTCGCCACGCCAATAGAAGACATTTAGGCTATAAGCCTAACCATCACACATTCTCGTTTTGACTCCCCTCTATTTTTTTGCTAGTTTACAGGTTGAAACGCTTTATTATTTTGTCGTCGCCCATACTGGAACTGACGACAATTCAAGATGGCGGCGCCCCTGTGGAAAATGTCTATAGTGGCTATGACGGGAAGCTCTGGTGGCAGGTTCGATAGAAGGCAGCCTTCTCGACCGACGGAAGCCACGAATGTAGGTTCTAAAACACGGCGATGGAATTCGCCACTAAAATGTCTCGCCAATCTCCTCGCCACTTTTTGGCGAGGAGATTGGTCATTAGATTGATTCCACTCTTTGACGTCACGCCACTGAGACTGTAATGGCGCTGCTGTCGGCACTGCGCATGTGCAGAGGCGTTGTTCCTGGCGAATCTATCTTATGCGCAAGAGCAGGCCCTACACCCATTGTGGGCAAATTCATCTTGTTTTTAAATGGTGTGCTGGTCAATAGTCGGCGATTTGGCCAACTTGTTTCCCGCAAAGTTTTGTGCTTAGCCAAAAAAAAAAAAAAGAAAGAAAGAAAAAGAAGCCCGTGGTCTGGATTTCTGACGCCATCTTGTTTCATCGAACGTGGGCACATCGGCGTTTGTCTGGGGGCTCGTTCGGTGCTTCCTTTCTTCGAAATCATGCCTTCTGCAAAGGCATGATTTCGAAGAAATCCTCGGGTTTACACCACCTCCGTAGAAATTGACCAATGAGAGTAGTTAGTTGCGTGGAGATTCCGAACGTTACTTATTGTTGCTATTTTTAGGCGCGTTGTGCATTATATCTTGACCAAAAAAATATGTTAAATCCTTAAATAGGAGTCATAATACCACGATTATTGTTCGAAAACGGATGTATGTTCCAGGGCGCAGAAAGAGTGGCGTGCCACGATCTTTGATTAGATTTTTTAATTGGGAAATCTGCCGCCCAGGAGTGTAACTTTGTGTTTGCTTTTTAATATACTTAGGTCAGTGGACTGACGGGTCCATATCACAAGAGCGAATGACATTTTAGCGAACGGCGACAATTGAGCGAATGGTCGTTTTAGCGAATAACGGGGGCGCGCGTTAACCCATCCGTCGCGCTGCGCTTTACGCCGCTTCGCGGCGACAGTCTGCGGCAACTCATTACAAAAATATGAACTCATTTGGCCCACCCGAAAACGCCGCTTCGCGGCGTCCGACTATTCGCTAAAGTGTCGTTCGATGAAACGTGGGCGTTCGCTAAAACGTCATTCGATCAAGTGAGTGCCTCCCGTGGACTGAGTTACCACCGCAAATAGACGATCTCAGAATCGACTTGAGTGCCCTTTAAGCCGCCCTCGCACTGCTTATACTTTCTACAAAAGACGCGGTGTTCCCCGCAGAAATGATGACATAATTATCCGGCCTCAGGCATGTCTGCTTCGTACATAGGCACGATTTGAACATATCTGCGGGCAGGTCTAACGAGACCGTCGTACAAGAAAGAGACAAGCCTCGGACCGTGTTCCGCGGACTGCCCTTTTTCTACGACGTATCCGCGGTCTGACCGCGCGGCTTCACGCGTTGACTGTTTAAGCCCGCGTACGAAGCACGCAAACTGGCGCCCCTAGTGGGGGTCAGTCTGACTCCCACGATGAGATTCTGCTCGCTATTTTCAGTCGCGAGTTTGCTCGGACTGCAAAAGCGTGGACCGTAGCTGAGATAGTGGACGTCGACACTGAGAACCGCAAGTAGAATCGGGCATTACAAGTCGGTGATGGCCACTGGTAACAATGATCAACATATCTTCTTGTATCTGTTTACACTTAGCCTACTTACCCCAACCAACCTTCAAAAGTGTTTTGAGGCCTGCACTTAGTTCTTATCGCAATTACCGGGTCAACGTTTGGTTTACGGGCCGCTGTCGTTTGAACGAGCTGACGACAAAAGCTGCCAATTTTGAAAGAGCAGACGACAGTTCGAACGCATGCGTAATGGGGCACGGGCAAGAAGCACCGCGTCCCGCGTCAACAAACCACTCGAATGTCACGTTGTCGGCGTCTGTGCGAGTCTGCGTACTCTTTTTCGCGTTGGAATTGTCGATTCTAGGTCCTCATCGCAATGTCTTACCACTTCAATCGCCTAAGCGAAATTATCAAGGCTCGTTACGCCGCTAAACTTTCCGTAAATAATTTGACGTGCGGCGATTCATTCGCATGAACGCCGCAGAATGGACGCCAAAACCATGATGATATTCTTCTAGCTATTTTCGGTAGCGACGTCGCTCGTGTTGCAAAAGTGTAGAAGGTAGCGGCGATGATCGACGTCGATACTGAAAATCGGAAGCGGGAACAGACCAAGCGTAACAAGTCGGTGATGGCCACCGGTACCAATGATCAACATCTTGTATCTACTGTTTACACCGAGCCTACCTAAGTCTTTTGAGGCCTGCAATTACTTCTTATTGCAATCACCGGGTCAAAATTTGGTCTACGGGCCGCTTTTGTTTCAACGAGCAGACGACAAAAAGCAGACATGTTTGAAAGAGCAGACGAAAGTTCGAACGATCAGGCGGCCGTGTGAATTTGGAGACGCACTGAACCCGTGGGTGGTTCGGACAACTTGACGATTTTCTCTCGTTTATGTTGGAACATAGCAAATACATCCGGCGACCACAAGGTCTTGCCCGCACACGCAATCGTAGTTCGACAGCGTCTGGTTTGCCCTTTTCACGGCTACTATCCACGTTCTCGGACGAACGGAGGGGGCAAAAACACATGAAAACTGATCTTCAAACCTTTCCAGACTCTCTTGGTACAACCCCCGTCGCAGCATTTTGACGAGAAGGCAGGTTTTTTGTCTCGTTTCTTCCAAAGGAACACGGGAATGCATGTCTGGCATGGCGACTTCTGCCCACCGCCCCAGACCGGAAGTGCGTCCGGCGCGCCACCACCGCGGCGTGACGTAGGAGAGTTGAGTTGGTGTATACCCAGAAGCCGCATGCGACGTCTTCATCAGCCGATGCCTCGTTTCCAAGTCCGCGTCGTGGCTCTCTCCAGTCTGGAGCGGCTCTTCTTCTCATTTCTCAATGGCGGAGCATCACGCAGGGGTGGGCAGGGCCGGCAGAGACTAATAAGCACGCTGCTGTTTGCTTTACAACGCATAGACTCTACTCTACTGCCTCGCCGCTGCCCTTCCTCTCCGCACAGAACGTGCCCGTGGACAGTGCGCGGAGGGGACGATCGGTAGTTGGAGAGAGAGAGCGAGAGAAAGAAGAGACGAGCATATGCTTCGTTCACCCCTAAGCTGACAGTACGGTGGAAGCTATAGGGTGCTCGTTGAACCAGTCGTATTCGTCTCCCGCCATAGTCAGGCAATTGAGAGTTTTGGAAGGTGGCCACAACGATTTGGGTCATCCCCCGAGCTGCATGGATCAGCGCACTGCGTAAGCGCACACATTCTACGCGTGCGCAGTGCGATGCCCCTAGCTGTTTGGGGGATCCAGAGCCTCGAGGGCCCCCTATAGTCTACAACTCTCTAATACTTAATTGTGTTGCGCGTGTTTTGTCGGTGGGAGGTTGGTCGGGTGTCTTCGCGGTATAGATGAAAAATTGGGCCAGTCCGGTACCAGTGCTAGCCTAGGGTGTCTTTAACGTGCGTCGCGTAGTAGCGATAACAGGACCACACACCGGTAAGAACGTTCGTCCAGATCGAAGCGGGCAGGGGTGGGAGTTGAATTTAGGATCACGTGTAAGTTCTGCAGCGCGAGCTTTCGCTCTTGTGTGTCCACGCGCGTGGAGAGCGGGGTCAGCTGACGAAAGGGAGGCGTTTGATTGGTCCGGTGAGAGTGTAGCTTGCACCGCACTGTCTGCTCAGGGGGGAAACGGTGCGAAGAAGCAGGTTCGGAAGGTAATGAATCAGACCGGGTACGCCCATGGGGTCAACGCGGGTGGGGAGGGGGAGAGAGTGCTAGGCCTACTTCTTTGGATCTTCGGCTTCTTAGCGGGCTTAATGCTTTTTTTCTTCTTTCTTTTTGTGGCGTTGTAAACGGTTAGGGAGAGATGAGGCGAGGGAGATCTGGGGGAAGGAAGGAAGCGTAGACGTTTTCTTCTTGTGGTCCGGCCGGCCATCGGCCGGTTTATTGTGGGATAGCGTTGTTTGTCGCCGGAGACAGGTAGAGAGGGCAGTTTATATACATCGTTTCAGCTTAAATCTAGACGCAGCAAGCGCTACGAGCTAATGCATGGACCGACCATGCAGCTTCGAAAGCGCAAGTCGCTAGGCCTTTTCTGTTCATGATTTGGTTCAGCAGCGATGATATAGAACACGTACAGAAACACGACGACCACCACGAATTACGCATAGGCGAAGCTGCAAGTTCGAAGCCCGGTCTCGACTGATGACCGTAGGCGTGTCGCGAACCTTTTATTTTTGTCGAACCCAATGTTCGACTAGTTCGTGTTTTGTATATACGACGGTCCCGTCGTACTGGTCGTACATAAACTGTCTGCGGACATGCTCCAAACGTGTCTGAGCCGACTCCGCGGACGATTCTGTCGTCATGTCCCCGGAGAAAATCCGTCTCTTGGGTATAATCTTACGTATAGCTTATCCTTTATAAAACGTTTGTCAATGATTACGTATTTTAAAACCAGATACCTGCACTTTTATTGCTTTAGATAGTGTGTTAACGGGGAAACAGCGAAACGAAATGCTCGGCAAATATTCCACCCCTTTCCCGCCAGGTGGCGGCAAGTCGATTTTATTTTCCGCGGATGCGCATATAAGAGTAACACTTTGGTCGGACTAATGTCGAACTTCGCGTGAAAAGGTTAGAAAAAGTTGAACCTCGTTCAACTCGAACCTCTGCAGGAGACGCGAATGGCGGAAGTTACGACCCCAGCGAACCAATCAGTGAGTGCTCTCTTGACCCGGTTCCTCATAAGTACCGGCTAAATTAAGTTTGCACATATTCTTTTTGAAACGAGTCAAATTTTTATGTGGATCGAAGGATTAGATATGTGGAACGCCGGTTCCATTCGCTTTATTTATCTTAGTTTATTTGGCTGATAGGTGTTATGCGAATCGTCGTTCCACTTAGATGCCGTTCCACTTACCCTGTTCCTCTTAAGCGCCAGTCTGATCCGCTTAAAACTCCCAAAAAGTGTTGTTCTTTTTACGTTTATCGTTTACGATTGCCATTTATCTGAAACCCTATTTTATATAAGCTAGGAAGTATTTGTAGTTATCCGAACACTAATCTGCATAAACTGCAACACGGTTCCTCCTGGTTAAGTGTAACGAGATTAGGAGTGTAGGAGCGGGGCACGGTGGCATCGTAGTGTCAGAGTGACCCTCCTTTCTGCGAAGAGCTGTTACCTGTTTTACTCGGTTTCTCTGGTTGGCTCGAGGGAGTCCGTGGCTTTTGCGCTTTGCTAGCCGGCGTCGCTACCAACAAAATGCCCCAGTGAAAAGAAATTAGTTGCATGTGTTCAGTATTCATACAAGATCAATACAATGAGAATACTGTAAAGATGCTGTTCTCATTACATTGTATTTTGGGTGCTAACGCTGTCTATAATCTGTCGAATCATCTTGCCATTCTTTGTTTGCATTGCTTGAACGGTGTCGTGTTGTGCCTCTCCTACCACGGCCCCGATTGGGACAGGTAATGGTATTACATAATAAAATTACATTAATAGAACATTTTTAGGATTTTTTTTTCTTTTCTTTTTAATACGTTCCAGTACGTTTGTTGGACATATCACGAAAGGAAAAAAAAATGATATCTTATCTTTATAATGGAGTGATAAACGCGTATTTGGGTCACCGGAGGCGATGTGATTTGGTGGGGCGCAAATTACCACCGGATATCAAGGTCGGATGGCAACGGAGATACGTCTTGCCTGGGGCCCTAAACTCGTCAAACACAAAGTTGGAGCCGAAGTTGACGGAGCGCGCCGATTGGACAATCACGACGATGACTTGGCGTTTTTCTCGTCGACGTCCAATCGGCGCGCTCCGCCAACTTTCGGCTGCAACTTTGTGTCTGACGAGTTTAGGGCCCCTGGAGTCTGATGTGAAAATCTAAAAGGTTGTCCGTGTTCTGCGTTGGCACCTGACATTTCGCGTGCTTGTGTGCTTTGCTCTGGTCCAAGAGGGGCGTTTTTGTAGGTCTTTGGGCTTCGGTCGTCTTTTCTAGCCTATGTGTAGTTGCTTCGATTTTCCTTTTATTTTTTTTCTGCTGCCTTCATATCGTGTCTCGGGTTCATTGTTGCCACGGTTTTCAGATCCGCGCGCAGTTGGGGGCATTGTGGTTTGATGTCTGTTACAAACAAATGATGTCCATTACGAACAAACAAACGAGCGAGTAAATGCGTGAATGGTAGAAAATCTGAAACTACGAAGTCGACATCGTGCTTTTAAAGAGACTGACGACCCCCCCCCCCCCCCATTTTTTTTTTTTTTTTTTGCCACGCGATTTATTTAGGTCTCAAAAGACTATCCAATCAATATTGTCCTATAGCGTCAAGTATATTTTTTCATAAGTTCACTGCTCGAAACCAAAACCGAAACCGGACTGAAGAGGAAAAAGAAATATAGAGAAAATTGCCGGAGATCACATGGCTGTGCAACTTTCTTTTTAATTTACTTTTTTGCAATTTTTTTTTAAAAACCACAAAAAAAATAATGTGATATTTTTTTCTATTTTTAATATTAAGTGTGTGCCTTTGATTACCCACGACTTTGATTATCTTTGGTGGTTGTGTCTAAACGATGGAGAACGGCACGTGACCACGGAGAAGAGAGCGAACGCGACTCAAACCGGCCAGTTCTCTATCGGCGGTTTTTGGATGGAAATTGAAAACGAATTTCGAGCCTCCAGTTGTGTTTTGGGTAGTTGGGCTGTCATGTGTCATGTACATATAAAAACCTTGGCGAGCATAGATACTCTGCCAGTGTCCCTTGAAAATATTATTTGAGAAGTGCCAGGTCGGGGAGTCTTTGTAAGCAGTTTGTTACTTTACAGAATGGTGTGGCTGCTCGTTTTTGTTTAACTATGTAACGCAGATTTTTTTTCTTTCTTTTGCGTGCAGCGTGCATTGGCATGTCCCCTTTTCGCAGTGTAAGAATGGTCAAATTAGTTTTTTTTATTCCTTAAATATAATTTAGGTTATAATACAAACTGCATTTGGCGTCGGGAAATAAATACCAAAAAAAGTATTGCAAACCGGATGTATTGTGGTCAAAATTCTTGTCGAAAAAAAACAGCGTTTTAGTGCCGACTGACTTGGCCGTTATTTCTCAAAATAATCGAACGACACTTCTTCCCGCAGAAGAGGTCGACTTTCGTAGACAGTGCACCAAATTATACGTGAGTTTCGTAAAGGTTTCTGGATAAATGTCATACACAGTGCAGCAGACTTTAACGCTACTCACGACAAGTAATCAATTGTCCTGTAATCGTTCACTTTTGGGGCTAATTTTGTAATCATTTGATTATATTTATTACGAAGTAATTACAAGAGTAGTCTGATTACTTTTAGGTGTTTTAAAATTACTGATACCCGTTACTTTCCTGTTCTTTTTTTTCCCCTCCCCTTCCTAATGGCGCCCCTTGTCCGTATAAGCTTCGTACCGCGGAAAGAGTGAATAGGGAGTTTTAGGGATTCGTTTTTGCGCATCCGATACAGTACGATTGGGCCCTCCGGTACGCACTGCGCATGTGCGAGTATTTTGCTTTAGCGCATGCGCAGTTTGCACCGGAGGGGCCATTGTACTCTATTGGATGTGCAAAAACGGTTCCCTAAAACTCCCTAATGGGGAGTTTTAGGGGACCGTTTTTTTTGCACAGCCGATGCAGTACGATTGGGCCCTTCGGTACGAACTGCGCATGCGCGAGTCTTTTTTGCGTTAGCGCATGCGCAGTCCGTATCAGCGGGCCCACCGTACCGTATCGGACGTGCAAAAACGGTTCCCTAAAAACTCCCTAAAAAGGAATACTAATGCAACAATGGACGGTGCGGTAGACCCCTTTACAAACCGATTGAAAACTCTGTCGTTTTCAAAATTTGAAGTAATCGGAGAAGTAGCGCGGTTGCTTTTCAAGTAACGGCCAATAACGTTTCGTCTCGAGTAATCGAGTACTTGTAATTGTTATCGATCAATTTTTTTTTGACGAGTACCGTGTGTAAGACGCGGTGCAGTGACTTTCGTAAGGTATCCGGACAACTTGAACCTCGTGGAAAGATAGCTTGCACCATATTTAACGAAAAAAAAACCAACACATCTTTTTATAGTTTTTTGTTAATTACGTACCACCAACTCGCTCAACTTTCCACCATATTAGCTTGCGCCAGCGTGCTGTCATTGCTTTGATGGACAATCTGTCCAGGTTCGGTCGTCATCAATTGTACGGTTGTAGGAAGACTCTGACTTTGTGGCGAAGAAGTCGTTGACCCATTTTTGAGCGTCGCTGGGATTGATAATAGCGGCTTTGCAGACAAGCCATAGTGTTGTTGCAATCCCTCGGTCTAAAAAAAAAAAGTTTTTGTGTGAAAGGGGGTCTTTGTTGACATTTATCTCAAAATGAGGGCACCAAAATTACCCTTCCCCCCGTGTACCCTTTCCTGGCATTTCCTTGCAGGTGTCGGGAAAACTAAGCAGAAATCACAAGTGGGGCCCGGTGCCTAACTTCTCCGGTTATTGGCATGCAAATTGAACCTCAAGAACTTGCGCATGGACCTAATAGTTGTTTGGTTTCTCTTTGGTTTAAAGAAGAGGGGATAGCCGATGGATAAGCGGGTCTTCTCTACACCACAGGTCGCTCCGACTAATGTGCCTGGATCGTGGGAAAGTAGCGTCTCCATTTTGCTTCATGGAAAGAACAGTTTTTCCTGGACCACTCCCTCCTTGACCACTATTCTTGGTGAGCCGATCTAAATTCGCTGGTGACGGGTAGCTTCGTAGAGACGTTCCTTGATAACAGATTTTGGTATCTAAACACCGGTGAGACAAGCGCAGATCATCGCACCGCCACAACATGCAGCGTCGGTTCTTGGCGGCATTAGAAACTTTTATCCTCCCTTGAGATACGCAAGCACGTCAATACAATGGTAAGAAATAGGTGGAGATAAGCACGACTGATAAGCTGTGCGAAAGCCACGTGCTGATTATTAGAAGTTCGGAACCGCTGTACAATGGCGGAAAAACTGACATCGTGGAACGTGCAAGCCGTGCCATACGATAACGAACGTCGGAGAACGGCAAACGCCAGGAGCCGGCGAGTCAATCAAAACAGCACCGAAAGTGCAACGTCACTGCGATCATTAACTTTTTCTGCGGGTGTGGTTTTGACATTGTTGGCAAGTACTTTAAGTACATTGTGGTGGAAGTACTATTTCAAGTAGGCTTAGAAAACTTGTACTTTACTTGAAATACAGTCTCTTGGTACTTCTAATTTACTTAAAGTACATTCTATTAGTGTGCACTTGTACTTTACCTGAAGTATTTTTTATCTGGTATTTTCCGAGGAAACTACAACTTCCGACTTTCAAGTACATTCCCCAGATTTGGTATTGTTAAATTTGTATCACGAAATGATACCTCGTCAACTTTGAAGAAATTCTGGGAGGGATATTGTGTTCTCACCAGAAACGCGAGCAGACGACGTATTGCTCCGTTTGTCCTGGGTGGGGCTTTCCCGCAGCATTTCGATCTTCCTACTTCTTGCTCAGTCAGTGCAAGTGAAGATGTTCAAAAGAAATATGAGAGGACGCTCCTCCACGATGGGATTGCCTGCGGAAGTTAGGGGCCTGTCTGTCATAGTCCGTTTAACTCCCTTAGATGCAAGCCAGTGCAGGCGGCACCAAATTCACAAGTCAGAGGGGCTTCTGAATTTGGCACCGTTTCGAAAAACACTGATCCACTCCCGATTACGCCTTAAGCAATGCATATCACTTAAAAAAAAATATTTAAAAAGCCGCTGTTTAGTGGAATGAAAGGGCATCATGAAAGATTCGGTTAAAATGTACTTGTAGTTTACTTTGGAAGTACATCGTATACAGGGTGTTTAACGAAAAGTGGACGAATTCGATATTACGAAAACTACGCATCGCAACAAAAAATGCCTTGTGTCGTTTTGGTCCTGGGCCAGGGGCCCATTCAAGAAAATTATTAAAGCTTAGAATAATTAAGTTGTTAATATTTCTTGCGTAATTAACTTTTTTTGATATTGTGTTTAAGAGCATGGTTTCAATTAGAGAATGCTCAGCATCATCGAAAAACGCTCAATCAACAAATTGCAGAACGATAGAAGGCACGCGCAACATTTTACGGCTTTCTGGAAAACCGCAAAACTTCGACGGGTTTTTCCCTCGGTTTGCAATCGGAGCGCTTCTCGGCACCGACGGCACCGCGCCCCGTGGAGAAATAGTGCAACCTGCCTCTGCTTCGTTACGCGAGCACAGAATAATTTTGTCCGGGACGATTCTGTTCGGGCTTGTTACCGGGGGCCATTTTCTGCGGAATAATTTTGTCCGGTACCATTTTTTTTAATCTTTTGTCTGGAATCATTTTACTCGGGACCCATCTTTTTCCCGAGACCACTTAATTCGGGAGTTTTAGCCGGAATAGTTTTGTTTAAAATAATTTCTTCCGGGACAGTTTTGTTGACGACATCTTTTTTTTTCGGGACCATTTTGTCCGGGTTATGTTACCAAGGGCCATTATATCCGGAATAGTTTTGTCCAGAATAGTTTTGTCCCGAACTGTTTTGGTCAAGTCCATGTTACCAGGGGCCATTTTATCCGTGACTATTTTATCCGGAATAATTTTGTCCGGGACCATTTTGGGCCGGATCTATTACGAAGGGTCATTTTGTCCAGAATCGTTGTGTCCCGTGACATTTTACCTGGGACCATATTCTCCAGCTCCGAGCAGTGCTTATTATTCGTTCCGTCCAAAAAAAAAAAAAAAAAAAATATATATATATATATATATATATATATATATATAATTATATATTATTTTCGCGGAACTCTGCCTCTGCCTTGGCGTCGCTTTTGCGGGTCTCGCTGCATACACACGTAGCCGAGCTTGAGACAACTCGGACCTGTCTGAACCTGTCGCGCTGGACCTGTTATCGCCAGGACTCTGTGGACGCTGTGACTCAGGCCACCTTTCATTGTTTCGCGCTATCTAGCGGTGCCGAGCGCCTCCGTCGATGACCCCGAAGCCTCTTGCTTTGTCGGCTCTCCTGCGTCGCTCGGGAGACCGGGCTCCAACCTCGAGCCCTCCTCGACTTAGCTGCTCGCGGCAATCTTGTACGACACGTCTGCGGCCTTGGGTAGACGAAGCCGTTATTCAAGGTAGCCGGAACAACCGGTTACCCAAACGAAACACGTTTGCGGAATACCTAGGTGTTACGCTTCTCGGAATGCTAGTTGTTATCTCTAAACTCAAGATAACTACTGCAAAAATAAAAATAAAACGGTAATTGAAGGGTATACTCGAACCAACATTCAAATTTTCCCGCGCTCTCCTGTGAGCTGACGTCACACGTTGTATAGACTTTTTCGTCGGCGTGGTTACCTGACCGGTGAAAAGAGGGCGCTGACACACGCGACGCCATAAGTTGGCTTCATGTTGGTTGGTTTCGGTTTCATGGGGCTCGCGGCTGCGTTGGTGTGTTGGCATGTTATGTCGTTTTCGCTTAGTTTATATATATATATATATATATATACATACACGTATCTCAGAACAAATGATAAAGCTGTAATGGGCCACCTTGAGAACTACGGCGTAATTACGAGCCTAAATTATGGATGTTTTTACGAACACCTCCATCGCTTGCAGATTTGCGTTTGATTGCATTATAATCACTCCTTAATCTGGTCGAGTTCTTCGTTCGGCCAGGTTCGGCGACGAAACGACTTAAATGATGCCGGGGGAGGATTAGGGATGTCCACCGGCGTACTGGACGTACCCGCTCCATACTAACTTCTACAAAAAAAAAAAAAAATGAAGAGACGAATGCATGGAGGCACAATGAAAAAGCAGGTCGACGACATCACTAACAATGTGCTGATTCACATATTGTTTTTCTCGGAGTTTTTCGTAACTCCGAGTTTCAATGTCAGAATGGCGAAGAAAAAAAAAATCACGTTATTTTACAAGCCAGGTTGGGCAGAGCAATCACAAAAAAAAAGGCTTCTCATCTTTTTTTTTTCTTTTTTTTTTTTTAAATCTCGGAATTACTGGCAAAAGTGCTTCAAGGTTTTTTCGGGAGAACGGGTCAGGGGACCCGGATTTTATTTATTATTATTTTTTTTATGTTTTTTAATTGAGAACACGGTAAAATGATCTCAGGATTTCAGAGAATTGGAAATCTAACAAATATAAAATCCGAAAAACCCGAATTTTCAGCAATAAATAGGCTCCGAAAATCACTCTCAAAATTTACGAGAAATAACCTCTGGGAGCACGGAGTCCTATTTATAAAAAGAGTTCCTTGTTAAAATAAAAATGCAATAAAATTGACAAAAAAAACAAAAAAACACTCGCCAGTAAAATGTTTGTTAGTGCGGATTTACCGAAACACTCCCAATTTTCATGCCACGATGGCGAAAACACGCACGCACGCACGCACGCACGCACGGAAGCAAGCAAACACATTATTCTACAAATAAGCTTGATCAGAGTACAGGATCAGTGGTGCCGTGGACGGGCCTTTACAGGTTTATTTCGAATCTCGGACTATTGACACAATTGGGTTCACCTAGAGTTCCTGTATATGCTCCCGTAGGGAGCCTATACAGGAACTCTAGGTTCACCGTTTCTCTCGCCAAATTTTCTTCGGGACAACGGGTCGTAATTTTGGGCGAGACAGACACCACCGTTCTAGTTTTCAGTAGGGTCGTTTTGGAGGAAGGAAGAAGCAACACTCGTTAAGTTTTGTGGCCGGAGAATTAGTATTACCGATGGGAAGGGCGCGATATCTAATCTAGCCGAAGAAACATTGAACCCGGGCGTTGTAATGCGCGCAATGATAAGTTCCAAATGTCATTGGAACTTTTTGCTCTAAATTGGATATTTCAAAGGTTCATTAATTGATCTTAATTATTTGTATTCTCTATATGCACTTGAGCCAACACTGCCAGGATTCAAGATGGCTGAAATGCCGTTGCTACTGTGGAACGTGGCTCCGAGTCCCGCTCCACGACGTGAGGCCAATTGGACGCGTGCCTGGCTTCGTTGTTCCGCTGGCGACTGATCGAATAAGATCTCGGGTAGCAGCAGGATGTCGGTTGCTCGTGTTCGCTCGATTGTTTTCGAGTGAGACGTCTTTCTAGGTCGGTTCGACGCTCTCTCTTCTCGGGGATTGTTTTCCCTCGGATTACCGGATGCGCTTCCGAATGCAGCCATTCGGTGGCGTAGAAAAAAAAAAAAAAGAAAAAAGAGAAAAAGATCTTTTTTGTTTTGGCATGTCGTTTCTGGGGGTATCGTGAGCCTGTCGAGATTCGGTTTGGCCAGGTACGATGTTTTTTAACCTTTAAACGTGAAGTTCCACAACAATTCGATCGAAGTTTGACTTTTATACGCACGCGCGCGAAAACTGAACTCGAGCTTACGCCTCCTCGCGGAGAAAAAGTGAAACATTTTATCGTGTATATTGCGACATTACATTCCCAACTTTCTGGGACATCAACGCTTCTGCGCTTGCGATAGCATTAGAATTTCTATTCAACAACAGTAATGTTTCCCGGGAATATTTGAGATGAAGGTGATGAAATATCAATACGTGTAGTTTTGATTCCACGGCTCCTACAATTTTTTTTTTTTTGCATTGAATCCTATGGGCCTCATTCACAAAATTGGCAATATCTGATTTTTTTGACAAAAGATCCTAATACTCCCGAGGGCCGTTGTTGCCTAGGTATCATTAAACGTAAATCAATTAGAATTTTTATATTTTCTTGAAAACCTTTAATTGCAAAGAATGTTCGAGATAATCAGCCATGATAACATAATAAAAGCGTACAAAAATGTGACGTCAATTTTCACGCTAAATTTAGACGAGAAACTAAATTTGCCCTTAGGTCACGTGACATTGGGTCACGTGACATCGATTTCCCCGCTAAATATAGCGGGCGAGACTGTATTTGTGTGTAGGTCACACGGAGTTAATTTGGTTGGTTAGAGAGAGAGATCCGACCGTTGCGCCCCTGGCGGCTAAGTTGAGAACTAGAGCCACGAGGACAACAACAACAGGAATGATTTGTTTGTTTCTGAATTTCAGTCGGAAAATGAAGCCCGTTTTCGACGTTTTCGGTAACTAGCGCCATTCAGCTCCATGCATTTGGGAGCTTCGTGGGCCGCCATTTTCAATTATTAAAAAATTGTGGTTGTTCAAAATTGTGCTTATTCAAAATTGTGTTGTTGTTTTTGGTGGGGAAGGGGGGGGGGGGGGCACCCAAAAAACACAATTTTGAATAAGCACAATTCGGTGATGCGTTGTTTATTCTGTAACTTTGTATTGGGAGACATCCTCTATATTATAAACGCCTGAAATACGCCCATGACTAGCACACCACTGAAACTGGCACTATAACTTGTCTCATCCTATGATGAACTAAAAATCAAAGCCACAGGCCGCCAGGTCCAATCACATTATACGTTAAACTATGACATGCTTAACATTGATTAGGGGGTGGACGAGGAATGCTCCGAATTAAAGAGCGCTGCATCATTTCTTCGACACTGCGAAGAGCCTGTATGTTGTGGCTTTATTTGCGATGTAATATTGGTGAGTCACTCGGTGCTATTCAATTCGAACCACTGTCCGCCCAACCCCATTAGACGCGGGCACCGACACGTGCATTGAAGCCACGCAATTTCTAAGTGGCTCGTGATTGGATCTGGTGGTCCGCAGCTTTTGCCTGTAGTCCATTGTAGGGTGAGGCGAAGTTATGGAGCGGATTTTGAGGCCGTTGCTTCATGCAGAAACTCAGTCTGCGTACGCGCCCTGATCATCAAAAGAAAAGAAAACTTACTTACAATCATGAGTAATCTTTCCTGTTAAAATCGCGGCTAAACATTGTGACACGACCCCTCCTCTTCTGAAATATATATATATATATATATATATATATATATATATATATATATATATATATATATATATATATATATATATTTCAGAAGAGGAGGGGTCGTGTCACAATGTTTAGCCGCGATTATATATATATATATATATATATATATATATATATATATATATATATATATATATATATATATATATATATATATATATATATAATGAGGGGTTTGGTCACCACGCGTAATTGTTAATTTTTATTTTCTAAAACGCTTAGAAAAGAGGGGCTTGTTCGCGATGTTCGGTCACGTTTCAGTAATTGTAATTCTTTTTTTTTCTTTCTCTTTTTTTTTTTTTTTTTGATGATTAGGGCGTGTAGGTTGAGTTTGCGCCTTAGAAAGTACATCGAAATCGGCTTTAGTTCTTTAAGCACTGCAAAAGAGCTTCGGCCCAGAAGAAATTGTGGCAGTACTTTGGTCGTACTTGATCAACTAGAGCTTTGAGTGCCTGTTAAACTGACATTTTATTTACGTTTAGGTGTTTCTCTACTTGATAAATGCTATATCGAGGTTACTGCAGAAACGTGGCATTCCGAAGTTTTTAAGCGGTTAAAAAAACTTCAAAAGGAAGCGCGCACGAAATTGCAATGCGTTTCCTGTGTCATGGTTATCGTCCTGGAAGGAGCAGATGTGCTGAAACGTCGTTGGCCGTGCCTTTTTCTCGTTGTAATGCTAATTGTGCGCCACACCTCTTTCCACACAGTCTTGCCTCCCGTACTCCTCCATCCTTTTTAATATAATCTTTTATGTTGAATATAGTGGCGGCATCTGTTGGCGGCGCGACGCAGGTGCTCCAGGTACGGAGAACAACCATTCAACCGGTTTGTTTCGGTTTTGTGTTGCGCGCTGTGGTCCCGCACGCGCGCGTTTGACGTGGCGCCACCTGGAATCGGTTGTGAAAAGTAAAACTTCCGTAGTGCGTGCCCGTTCCACGAGATGGCGCGGCTATACTTTGTATTTCTCCCGTGGTTTGCCTGTTCGTGGCCAGATGGCGCCACACGTCGTGTTCGTTTCCTATTTTTGAGCAGACGCCTTTGGCGGAATGGTGTATCGTCGGCGCAACTCCGATTAAAACATGACGTTATAAATCTTAGAACATGTTTTTTTTTTTTTTTTCGAGCTTGTCTAAACGTTTGCGTTCCTTTGTGCGAGCTTTTAACGATGTTTGACTCGTTTCAATATGTTCATGTTTAGATCAAGCACTCATCTTCTTATGCTCATGTGAATGGACGAGGTTATATTATTTCTTTTATAAATTTTAGTTTTGATGTTTCAGTTGTCTCCTTGAAATGAACTGCTGAAAAAAGTAGATAAAAAATAAGCAGAGAGTGCAATATTCTAGAAAAGCTTTTAATGTAATTTTTGAAAACTCTGTTCAATCATCACGTTCACTCTTTAGTTTTTTGTGAGCGGAAAAATCTCCGCATGATCCAGTTTTGCACTGGAACATTGAGCATAAAATGGTATGTGCTTCACATACTGTTAGGGTAACTGAATATAAAAACAATTCGTGGAGATTAACGTAATTGAGCTTTGAGGTATTGTAGCGTTATAAAGCGCCCGTTCTATAATACGTGCGTTGCCTTACTTTGAAAAATATATGAGTATACTTTTTCACTGCAATCTTTCTGAGCACTTTATCGTTCCCGCCTAACGTACTTACTGAAAAATAATTAACGTAATATAAATTGCACAGAAAAAAAAGTACTTCCTTTTTTTTCTGTATAATCTGTGTAATTATATGAACGAGTAATTACTTAATTCTCGTTCATGTAGTTCAATAACTAAGAACTTTCGTGATGTTATTGATACCAGCCGCAGCCAAGCACTTCCGCACTTTCAAACGTGCTTGTCTTTTGATCAGTGTTCAATTTTCAGTTTTGCCAGCAGAACTACATTGACCACAACCGTTCGGTATCCAAGCGGTCGCTCCGTCGCCGACGTCTAGATTGGTTTAGTTTCTTTTACGACAGATGGCGCCACCTTCCGCTCGACCGTTTGCCTTTGATGGGGTATTTTTGGCCATTCCTGCTGCCGTAGTGGTTTACAAGTTCAGCTTTTAGAAAATGTCGAAATAAATACAGTAGCCTGGGTGGGGCTCTTCTTGCATAATTCATACGTTCATTCTTATGGGAAACGACACTTGGAAACTAACATTACCGGGTTCGAACAATTTTCGCAATCTGGTTTACGAACAGGTTTGTGCGAAAAGACCCTTTGTTTATAAAAAGCCGTGGTATGGTATCAACGCTCGCCTCCTGGGCAAAAAAAAAAGAAGAAGAGAGAATATATGTGCAGAGCACTTTTGAGCATTGTTACAAGTCCGTAGAATTAATATTTAAATAAACTAGCGGGTGAGCAAGCTGGTTACACTCTCTTTCAGCCTTTCTTGACAGGCGGCGAAAGCTATGGTACTCGCAAGCCGACTGAGGGAAGCACGTGACAGCTTTCGAGGGAGAGAGAGAACGTTGTTTGAACGTTTTGATTGGCCAGCAGGAGTCGTAACGATCACAGTGGGCCGACTTACCTGCTCGGAGGAGGGGGGATGGATGGATGGATGGAGGGTGGGTGAAGGTGGAAAGGGTAGTAGCAGTGGTTTACGCCACTATCCATAGATGGCGTCACTATTGCATCCCCGCCTTTTAGGGATGTGCGAATAGTGGTTCGAATCGAATAGCGCTGCGTCATTCATAGCCTTGACAATGCAAGGGCAATCCAAGACGGTCGGTTCTTTCAGCAGTGCAGAAGCTAGGGATGACGCTTCGCTATTCGATTCGATGCACTATTCGCACACCCCTACCGCCTTTGAGTTCATAATGCGTTTATTGGCCATAATGTGTGTGTGTGTGTGTGGGGGGGGGGGGGGGAGGAGAGGGATGCCCTCTCCGAAGATCATCTTTTGTCGTTTTCTAAGTTGATTATTTTCCATAAAGGTTGAGTAGTAGTAGTAGTGAATACGTTTATCAAAAAGAAAGGTGATTATGTCGTTGCCTCTTTGTTGATACTAGGAATGGACCGAATCTGCCAAACTTCAGAATCGGCAAAGTTCGGCACATGCCGAACTTCTGAAGGAAAGTTCGACAAAGATCCGGCAAACAGTGCGCGCACGCGCGAGGACGCGACGGGGCCATGGATTGCAAATGGACGCCGTGCGGTCGTGCCGTTACCATCGTACAGTGGTACAACCAGCGGTTACGGCGAGGTGTGGAGTAGGCAACACGGTACCTGTGCGTGCGTTTGTGAGCCTTTGCGAGTGTGGTTCTCTTCATTATGTTCTGCCTCAAGAACAGAGTGATGTAACGAGCTAGTTCAAACATTGACAATTTCTTTAAAGGACTCCTCGCAATTATAATAATCCTGTTTTCGGCTCACAAGTAGTTTGTGCCAAAACAAAACAAGATGGGCTTTCTAATTAACGTTATTTCGCAGTTTTCGTGAAAAAAAAAAAAAAGAAAAAAAAAACAACTTAATATTAACGTTAAGTCTGGTAACAATGTACGTTTGCCGAATCTTTACAAAGTTCGGCAAAGGTCGGCTTTGCCGAATCCCAAGGTTTGGTTGCCGAATTTTCGATTCGGCAAAAAATTCGGCCCATCACTAGTTGATACCATCTGGCAGTAAGGTTGGGAATGGGCCTTACTCCGCGACTCTGCTTTGATCATCCCCGTGGTCAATTTCCTCAAAGTGACGTAGCAAAAGGCGCATGTTTGCACCTGAACGCTTCCTTGTACGTACAGCAAGGTTCGACACGTACCCGCGTTAGCCTAATTGAATATAGCGATCAGCGAAGCCAATGGGTGTTATAAAACTGAAATACTAGTCTCAATACTTGTTCTCTAGGGTTAAAAAAAAAAAAAAAAAAAAAAAAAAAAAGCCATGCGCGGAGTGAGTTGACACAGCGTTCATTGTATACGTCGATCTGCGTCCACTCGACTTGGCCGTTGCCGCGTTTTTGCTCGCTCTCCGTGCCAGCCGAAGTCGTAATTGTTTCGTGATTCGCCGTGTCTGATATGTAGCGACGAGAAGGAAAGGGTACTGCTTACTGCATCGCGCCTAAATGTGGAGCAATCCACGACGACGAGAGCAATGGCGGTGCGGAAATGATAGCAGACGACAGATGCACAATCCGGCGAAACCGGAACCGAAACTGCCCGTTGACAGTCTCTCTGCTCCCAGAGTGCACTTGAACCGCAATGGGGCGCTGCTATTTTGCACGTTGCCCATTGAACCCGAGCCCGACGCCAGGCGTCCTTCGATTGACTGGGTACGAGGTGCAGCCTAAGGGTGACCACGCTGCACTTGAGTCCCGTCTGCGCTGGATCCCACTGTGACGACGTCAAAGTGAAAGGCCGTCGAGGCCGATTGATCCAGTGAAGCTCTACAAGTGCGTTGTTTTCGCTTTGCGGGATGAACGCCATCGGCGGCAAAAACAGAATCACCACTGTTGTCACTTAATAAAAGGCTCACGTGTGCTTCCTACAGGCATCGACGATCTTTGCGGTTCTGACGGTGCGGGTGTTTACGTCAAAACATGGCATAGTAGCACCATCATTAACTAAAACGCGCCACGCGCCTATTCTTTCATTTTTTCATAAACTCTTTTGTGTATGCATAGGTTGTCACTATACCTGCGTAAAAAGGCGACGCACAGAATAGAGTAACTATAGTCGTGACCCGTCCCTGGAAAGTCGTGATGCAAAAACGGGAGACACCTTGTCGTATCTTGGTTAGGTAAAACCTTGTAGTGACGTCGCGGGAGACAGCCATGCGGAGCACAGATTCGTCTGCTTCTTGCAGAAGAGTGGCGATGACGTCAAAATGCCGTCGAGCTCTTATCGGCTGATTGAAAAAAAAAAAAAATAGTGGGTGGACCTCAAGGCATCTGGAATGGAGGTCTACCCACTATCCTTTCAACCAGAACCAATCATATCTTGGCGTCATACTGACGTCGCCGCAAGAAGCAGACGACTTGCTCTCCATATAGCACTTACCAGTCCACTTGCTCTAGGAGCCATTATTAGGGAACAGGGGGCCACTTTGCACCGCCTTCGAGGCTCTTGTTTTTGCGAACAGCGCCGCAGCACTCATCGAAACACACACACACACACACACACACACACACACACACACACACACACACACACACACACACACACACACACACACACACACACACACACACACATTTACACAAAAGCATGCGGAGACGCAGACATACGCACGCACACACACAGACGCATGGACAGAGGCAAACAGGCAATACAGGCGCACGTACACACAAACACGCACGCACGCACATTTGCACACACACGCGCACGACATCCGTACGTATACAGACATGCATAGAAAAGCAGACACACAGAACGAAGGAAAAAAAAAAAAGAAAGACAAAAACTAACATGTAGAGAGAGCGACGGTAAAACCGACATCCCCTGCGACTTGCCCACCTCTGATAGAAAGGTGTTCTTACGACACTCTCGGCTAAGTAATGCTTCAGATAGGGGAATGTGTACACGCTTTCTTCGTTCTCTCTTTTTTATTTATTTTTATTTTTTCTTGATTGGAGAAACAGGCAGTTATCTGACTGTAGAGCTTTCGGTCGGAACTTTTGCACTCGAGAGTGCCGTCTTCTTCCCGAGACAAGCCCCGGATAGGAGCCTACGTTTGTTTGGGAAAGCGTCGCGTGTGTTGTGTATGTCTGTGTGCACTCTGGGGCAGGTCAAGAAAAGTTGACCGCGCGCGATAACACTCGAGAACCGCGCCAGGCCAAAGCCAGACCCGTAGCCTGCAGCCCCCCTGCAGCCTTGCGGGCTTCTTGTTGTTGTTCGCGATCTCCTTTGTTATCTGTCTCCTGGGGTCGTCTGCTCGGAGAGGTCACGCGCTGAGGAGCCGAAAGGTATATCCGAGAAAACGAAGAAGAGATAAACGAAAATCGCCTCCCTCGCTTATAGACATTCCGTCAAATGCAGCGGCGGTGCCGTGGGCCCGTTTCTCTCAGCCTCGGCACGCGACCATGTAATGATTCCATCGAGCATATGCAGAAAGCGGCGCTGATACTTGATGCACGAACCGCGATCGTTCACAAGCGTGTTTTTGCATCTCTCTACGTGCGATATCAGAGCGTCTTACGCACGAAGTGTGCTGCAGTTCGCGCTTTTAGCGTCCTCTCAAAATTATAAGAACGTTTTTTTTTTTTTCTCGTAGCCTTTATGTGCTCGATATTTTCTTTCGCAAGTTTATATCCACCGATGAAATTCTGCCACCTTAGCTTCCGGGAGCGACGCGAGAGAGCCCAATGACTCACAACCGAAACGTGACTAAAAAGACTTAGATGTTTTTTTTTTCTCCTCTCGCCGCCAGAGACGCTGGTCAAACTTGAACGCTACGGGCCTATAGCACTTGATTGGGTTTTTAACCAGCAGTAGTCCCTATCAGAATATATAGATCCTTTTCGAACCCCCTTGAAGCGGCGGGACGAAGTGCATGATGTGAATCCGAGTCCTTGTTGAAACCGTGACGTCACTTTCTCCGCTAAATTTAGTGAAGGAATTCGTGTAACGTGACGGCGTGTTGGTCTTTTCTTTTTCGCACGTGTGTTAAGGTATTGATTTCATCTGTGAGCGAGCAACCCGTGTTTCAAGAATGTCGTTCATGGCGTTCAACTGACATGCGTCCCCCCGGGGGGAGGCAGCGAAACGTGAATCGGGGATTGGATCTGACACGCCCGCCGAAACTAGCGGACAGAGTTCATGTGACGTCATCTTCGTGACCTGGTCATCACGCGACTCCACGTTGCACCAGTTACGTGATCACGTTACCTGACGTCACATCACGTGGTCACGTGACCTAGATATTGACACCAACCCCGTGATCGTTGTGGAAAAACTCCGAATAAACAGCAGCTCGAAATAAATCTCTGCATATTGCGACTCACGGCTCTTAGTCCTTGGGATCTTAATATGCGTTATTTGTCTGCTCTCCCTACGCTGTTTATTTATGTTTTTTTTTTTTTTTTTTTTTTTTTGCGCGCTATGTGCGCTTGGTTTTGATTTTTGTGCTCGTTGGACGGACATGTGGACTATTTAAATCGAACACGGAGATGCGAGCCAGCGAACCGCGCTTCGAGGATCTCGTGTCATGCCAGTTATGCGTCCCGCTGGTCGACGAAACGTGAGTCCGGGATTGGACGCGGCTTAGCTGCGCTGTTCTCTTTTTTTTTTTTTAAGGGGGAAAAAAAAAGGGGGGGGGGGGGGGAAGCTGTGCTCCTGGTTAGGCAAATGAGGCTTGGTTCAACGTTTTCGCTTTTTCGTTTGTGTTTTGTTGCTCGTATGCAAATTTGTGGTCAAAAACCGCTTGGGCACGCTGGGAAAAGACGGTCGGTCTGCGGAGGGGGGAGCAATGCCGAAACAAACCGTACTTTTTTTTTTTTATCGTTTTAGGGGGACTTGAGATTTCGTTGGTTTGTCTTTGGTCTCGGAAACGACGGAGCTGGACGGTAATTTTGAACTTAGCGGTCTCAAAATGACCGGGGAAAGCGCACGATAAGGGGACGATGTGATTATTCTATCCGTTGGCTTTACGGCCTAACAAACGATCGCCGTTTGCTTGAAATGCGTTAGCGGTTATTGCCCCGGTGCATGCAGCCAGCCGTCTTTCGTTGAAACGGTCATGGTTTGGACTGGACTGGCATTTGTGGAAGGGTGGAATGATTCCGGAACCATAACAACTCCGGAGTGGCAACTCCGCAGCACTGGCCCCGTATATACGTCGCGCAAAACAAACCGAGTAATTCTGCGGAGGCGCCTCAACCATGCTGGAAGCATGTTTGGTTCATCTATGCTTGGTTTGCAGACAATCTTGGTGGGACCAGTGTGACACGAAGAACATGCCTCGGACAGTGTTTGCAGGCTGTCTTTCTGTATGAGGAATTAGAAGCGTGACGACCGTGGCTTTAGGCCTCTCTGGTAATTCCTAAATTATCAGCACCATAAAGCCAGAGATGATTTGGGGTCGTTTAGGGAGGGGGCGTACACGAAACACGCGGTTTCTGTATTCGCAGCGATGTACCCGAGCGCCTGCTCCGTTGCCATAACATTGGGGGGTCATAATTTGAGGGTCTTAGCAGATCGTTACGATCGGTGGCAATCAGTTCATCGACGCGCGACGTTTCATCGACACGCGACGTTTCATCGACACGCGATGTTTCATCCGCAGATTGTTTCATCTCACTGCAAATCGTTCCATCAACAGCTCAGATTATTTTTTTTTTCGGTAATGAGCTGGATTAGATTGGGCGTAAACGGGGCGGCCGGATTTGTTAACACGGACCCAGTGATACACGCGCTACGAAATGTCCGTACAACGTGCAATTCGCGTAACGAGTGTCGTTGAAACGTTCGGTGTCGGCGAAACGTCCGTCCACGAAACCTGTATCCGTGAAAAAGCTGTCCACGAAACGTAATTCCAGGAAACGAGTTTCGACGAAACAATAGGGAGGGACCCGACAGGTGTCGGAACGATCTGCTAAAACTCTCCGACAAAACGGTTGACGGGTACAGTTTCGGGGTGGTGTGTGCATGCCAACTCTTGACCACGATCCACTAACTGGTTAGTCATCTGGGTACTGGTGGCCTCTATGAGTCGGACAGGTACTTCTTCTCTGCATCTTTCCTTCTTTTGGCAGAAAAAGAGGGAGGGTAGGAGGATGGCTACTGCGACCTTCCGCTTATCCAGAGCCGGGAAAGGGAAAGAGGGCTAAAGTCGTGTTTCTGCTTCGAAATTGCCGCGTTCGGGCCGTCTGAGCGAGCGGCAATTTTTCCTGAGTATAGTTCCTTTTTTTTTCCTTCTGTTCTTTCTTTTTTTGGTGCGAGAAGTCCGTTTTGTCCAAATTACAAGGCACGGAAGCCGACTCAGCCGCCTTTTAAACAACCCCATTTCCGTATGCTGTAAAGGAGAGGGAAAGACAGAGAGAGAGAGAGGGGGGAGGGAGGGGATCTCGTGATTATTTTTTGGGGGCGGGTCCGAAAGTGGGGTCCGTTTCTGTTGTGGCACCCGGGAGAGGTTCCAGTTAAAAGATGGCTAACTTTGGGGGGTCTGATCATATTCCAATTTCACCACGTCGGCTTCACGCCGTCTCCGAAAAAGGTGCCCGCTGTTGTAATTGCGATGTTCCGGCGATGGGTATTGTTGAAGCTCGCGCTCCGCGGGTATTGCTGCCCCACAGTGCACAGGTGCTCGGTTGAGAAGCGCACTCAACGGTACTAACCCGAGGCAATCTTGCAAAAACATGCTATATAAAAAAAAAAAAAAAAAAAAAAAAAAAATTGTGAAATTGAAGAAAGAATATTTGCATATAGGAAGCATATTTATAAATTCCCTCCATTAAGTTAACTGCGACATTTTTTTGGGGGGTTTTATACACCAACTCATGTTTACAAACAAACCGGAGCGCCCCTAGCGGACGCCACCGGCGTCGCGCATGCGCGGTGGATGGTGGGCAAGAAGCCCGCCGTCGCCCATAAACAAACCATTGAATTGCGTTGTTGTCGGCGTCGGTGGGAGTCCCCGTGTTCTTTTTCGCGTTGGAATTGTTGATGCTACGTCCTCCTAACAATGTCTGACTACTTGAGCGGCTTCAGCAAAACTAACGAGGCAAAACTTTGCGTGAATAATGTGACGTGCGGCGATTCATTTCACGTGGACGCCGTAGAAGGGGCGCTAAAGCCAGACTCGCACGATGGGATTCTGCTCGCTGTTCTCAGACACGACGTTGCTCGAACTGCAAAAGCGTGGACCGTAGCTGAGATGGTGGACGTCGATACTGAAAACCGCAAGTAGAATCGGGCATTACAAGTCGGTGATGGCCACTGGTAACAATAATGATAAACATCTTCGTGTATCTGTTTCCACTTAGCCTACTTACCCCAACCAACCTTCAAAAGTGTTTTGAGGCCTGCACTTAGTTCTTATCGCAATTACCGGGTCAACATTTGGTTTCCGGGCCGCTGTCGTTTGAACGAGCTGGCGACAAAAAGCAGCCAAGTTTGAAAGAGCAGACGACAGTTCGAACGCATGCGTAATGGGGTACGGGCAAGAAGCACTGCCGTCCCGCGTCAACAAACCACTCGAATGTCACGTTGTCGGCGTCTGTGTGAGTCTGCCTACTCTTTTTCGCGTTGGAATTGTCGATTCTACGTCCTCATCGCAATGTCTTACCACTTTAATCGCTTAAGCGAAATTATCAAGGCTCGTTACGCCGCTAAACTTTCCCTAAATAATTTGACGTGCGGCGATTCATTCGCATGAACGCCGCAGAATGGACGCCAAAACCATGATGAGATTCTTCCAGCTATTTTCGGTAGCGACGTCGCTCGTGTTGCAAAAGTGTAGAAGGTAGTGGCGATGATCGACGTCGATACTGAAAATCGGAAGGGGGAACAGACCAAGCGTAACAAGTCGGTGATGACCACCGGTACCAATGATCAACACCTTGTATCTACTTTTTACACCGAGCCTACTTAAGTCTTTTGAGGTCTGCAATTACTTCTTATTGCAATCACCGGGTCAAAGTTTGGTCTACGGGCCGCTTTTGTTTGAACGAGTAGACGACAAAAAGCAGACGTTTGAAAGAGCAGACGAAAGTTCGAACGATCAGGCGGCCGTGTGAATTTGAAGACGCACTGAACCCGTGGGTGGTTCGGACAACTTGGCGGTTTTTTCTCGTTTATGTTGGAACAAAGCAAATACATCTGGCGACCACAAAGTGTTGCCCGCGCACGCAATTGTAGTTCGACAGCGTCTGGTTTGCCCTTTTCACGGCTACTATCCACGTTCTCGGAAGAACGGAGGGGGCAAAAACACATGAAAACTGATCTTCAAACCTTTCCAGACTCTCTTGGTACAACCCCCTCGCAGCATTTTGACGAGAAAGCAGGTTTTTTGTCTCGTTACTTCCAAGGGAACACAGGAATGCATGTCTGGCACGGCGACTTCTGCCCACCGCCACAGACCGGAAGTGCGTCCGGCGCGCCACCACCGCGGCGTGACGTAGGAGAGTTGAGTTAGTGTATAGACTAGTTCCTGAATATGCATATTGAAACCTTGCACCTTTGCATTTAATTGCATTTTAATCATGACCTTAGATTGCGAGCTTCACCCTTGTTGGTGTTAGACTGGTGGCGGCTGATAAAAACCCGTTTGTTCTACTGACGCGGGTAGCTCAGTTGGTAGAGCGCTCCACTGGAAATGGAGAGGTACCGGGTTTGATACCCGGACCAGGCGGATTTTTTCGGTCGCGCAAAACTCACCTAGCTCTGTTTGGAGATTTTGTGTTTGTCCTTTGTCCCTCTTGTTCCCCTTCTCCAAGGATTAGTTTCGTCTAATAATTTAGAAAGTACTTCATTTTATATTTTATAAAACGGTTACCAATGTTCACACTATATAAAAGTGAAAATATGCGTTTTTAATGCCTTCGTTAGTTAGTAATATGAACCAGCGATGGCCAATGGACCCAACAAATATTGCACTTTTCCTCCACCAGGTGGAATCAACTAACTTTTTTTTTTTTTTTTTTTTTTTTTTTTTTTTAGTTTTTGCGCATGCGCACAATAATCTAACTCCGGTCGAACATTTGTCGAACATCACGTTGAAATTTCGAAAGTCGAGCTTGGTCGAACTCGAACCTGGGCAGGTTCGCGACATCTCTATTCGCAACTCCAGCGCGCCGCTCGCCCTCCCGCGGACGAACGGAGAACCAGAGGAGCGGGGACGGCAGCGGCGACGGCGGCGCGGAAACGGTGGCAGGGATTGTCGGCCTGATGCATGAAGCCGTTTTAACGAAAAAAGTGAGCGCGTTAAAATAGGAATTCTTGTGCTCCGCCTTGCAACAGCCTTGCACGAAGGACCGGGAGGTCTAATTTCATTAGGGGCTTTTCGTGTATCGCATACGCTGCGGATTTGTGGTCTTGTGCATGGCCGCCAGCCCAATCTGTGCTCAACGTGACGGAAAACGCTCCCGCTGATAATGAAGAACTCTATAGTACGGTCTACGAAAAGTCTATTCGTTGCCATAAGTAAAAGAAAGCTCGTCGCCCAACGGTATGTCGAACAATACAAATCGGGAATGCGTTCGCGTTTTAAGGCCGTTACAAGGAACATGACCATTTATTCCAAGCACTTTAAAAAGACAGAATGCCCGTACTTGTTTTCAGGTAATTACAGAGCAAATAAAGAAATGCTCGAAGCATTTAAAGCGCGTCTGTGTTAGCCAGCCGTTTGTGACGAGAGCTTAGAACGCGCAGTTTTAGCCAGAGGGACCGCAATGTTGCAAATAACACGGTACAACAAATGTGTGGTATATTAAAATATTTTTTTATAGAGCAATAAATAAATAAAATCCCTAAACACGCCGATTATTTTAATAGGCATGGCGTACGACATCCCTAAACTTCAGTTGGATGTACAGCGCACTGATCGACGTTCAACCGGCGCTACCAACTTTCACGAGCTGCTTAATAGCCGAGTTGTGCGACTTATTAAAATAGCTTAAGTAAGTGTAAATGACTGTAAAAAAAAAAAAAAGTAATCGGGGTTTTCTTGGCCATCCTGCAAAACCGCGGTGTTTTTTGTTCTGTTTTTCGGTACTCTTTGATGCGTACTTCAGCTGTTTAATATCTTATAATGCGCCGTCATCAAGCCTCTCGTAAAAGTTGGGGCCGTCAGTTTGACGTCAATGGGCTGCACGGCAAGCTGAAGTTTTGGAGTGTCGTATACGTGACAAGGAATGTAGGAACTACAACATTTTTTTTTTTAGAATTACGAGCACGGCAACGCTCCTTGCGCGCACTGAAAATTGTGCTTCAAAGGCGCAGCGCGAGCTTGCGGTTGTAATGTGTGGGGATTCCTCTGGTCTCCCTTCCCCGATGGCTGTGATAACGGCCGCGGGTCGGAACGCTCGGCCTTCTTCGCCGTGAGCTCCGACCTGTTCGTGAGGCGGAGGGCCGCCTGGTTTGGGGGGCTCTCCTCTCACTCTCTCCCGGGGGGACCTCTTCCGTCCCCCCGCTCGGATGCGAATCACTGCCGACAGGCGAGGAGGTTTCGCCTCTTGTTTTCCCGCTTTCGGGAAAGGGACTCGTCCCGGTGACCGCGAAAGAGATAGGACGTGCGTCGGCGACTTCTCCGACGCTTCCCCGGTCTTGGCTCTCCGAAACCCCGCGTCTGGCCAGGTAAGGACCTTTTCTTACCTTGCCGGCGCGGGGGGCATTTTGGATGGGGACATTGTAGTTCCTTTAGAGGAGTATGTTAATAAATGCTCTTGGGCTCTGTCCTTACTCTGGTACGTGTGTCTTCTCTTCCGCTATATTCGAGAGAGTGAGACAAGGTAGACGATCATTGGCACCGACGGAGGTAATTAATCGAACCGACCCGCGGTAATGTAGCCCTAAACGTCGTCTATATTACTGCGGAGATGTGGGGACCGCGCGCTACTAGGTTTGACGTCTCCTTTGAGATATCGCCGCTGTTGAGACAACCCTTTGGTTACTCTATCGGTACCTGTTGGTAGCTAGCAAAATCCCACATAACATTTTATGTGGGATGTTGCTACTAACACAGGTACCGATAGAGTAACCAAAGGGTTGTCTCAACAGCGGCGATATCTCAAAGGAGACGTCAAACCTAGTAGCGCGCGGTCCCCACATCTCCGCAGTAATATAGACGACGTTTAGGGCTACATTACCGCGGGTCGGTTCGATTAATTACCTCCGTCGGTGCCAATGATCGTCTACCTTGTCTCACTCTCTCGAATATAGCGGAAGAGAAGACACACGTACCAGAGTAAGGACAGAGCCCAAGAGCATTTATTAACATACTCCTCTAAAGGAACTACAATGTCCCCATCCAAAATGCCCCCCGCGCCGGCAAGGTAAGAAAAGGTCCTTACCTGGCCAGACGCGGGGTTTCGGAGAGCCAAGACCGGGGAAGCGTCGGAGAAGTCGCCGACGCACGTCCTATCTCTTTCGCGGTCACCGGGACGAGTCCCTTTCCCGAAAGCGGGAAAACAAGAGGCGAAACCTCCTCGCCTGTCGGCAGTGATTCGCATCCGAGCGGGGGGACGGAAGAGGTCCCCCCGGGAGAGAGTGAGAGGAGAGCCCCCCAAACCAGGCGGCCCTCCGCCTCACGAACAGGTCGGAGCTCACGGCGAAGAAGGCCGAGCGTTCCGACCCGCGGCCGTTATCACAGCCATCGGGGAAGGGAGACCAGAGGAATCCCCACATCCCCCCCTCCTTAAAACGGTAGGTGGGTCTCAAGAAATAATAAAGGAGGCCCACCTGCTCTCATAAAATAATATATCTCTCTGCGCAGCCCCAACAAATACACGCGACACCCAGCGCGCGTCTTCACAGTGTCCGCCGTCAACAGCTGGCCTGCAGGACCGAAGACCCGGAAAGTTCAAGTCCCCAAGCACTTGAGAGTCGCCGCCACAGCACGGCAGAGCATCACAGGCACCGCGCTGACGCCGCTGGACCCAGGTGTCGCAGTACGAGCTGGCCTGCAGTGGGGGGCAGCCAGGCCGTCGTGAAGGCGGCAGCACCAAAAAAGACCGACGACCGCCGCCCACCAGCGGAGACCAGCTGGGGAAGTCCCAGACACGCTGCCCGGGGGGTTCGGCGCCATCTCGGCCGCAGTGGGCTGGTGAAGGGGGGTGGACGACCTCGGAGCAGACCTGCGAAGTCGTTTTGCGCCAGCAGCCAACACGCCCAGAGCCGGCCGTAGACCTCCCGAAAGGGAAGAAAGGGCGCCGCCGCCTCCAAACGAGGGGACGCGCGCAACCGACGCTCGCCTGCCTCGGGCCACAAAGGCGGCAGACACGGGCAGGAGCAAACGACAAACAAAAACCACAAAAAAAGGTGGCCAGTTTGTCAACGGTGACAGGAACATGCCAGAGTGACCCGATTCGACACCGGAAGAAGCCATAAAAAGGGGGCCCGTCCGTTCGAAACGCGTCCACATACCATGCAAACTAATTGAGTTCGCTTAATGTGGGCACCGGGGAGAGAGCTTCTAGGAAACATGCCGAGTTCTCAATCCATTGCGCAGGCAGCTAACACAGAGGCTGCCTACAATACCCGGTTTTATAGTTACCGGAAGAGTCCGTTGACTATAAGTGGCCAAAAACAGATAACAGTCTGCAGCTGACCCGTCTTCTGAAGTCGAGGTAAACGGATACGGGGACTTCGAAGGGGCGGATAGAGAAAAACCGCCATGCATGCGCGTCTGCGAGCGGGGAAGATGCAAGTTCCCGCGCAAAATAGCCGCCATCTTGCTCCCCACGGAGGAAGACAAAAGGGGCCGCAGTTCACACGCTCAAACCTGCCAGCTACGCCAAATATTTGAGCTAGCTAGCTTACCGAGGCTAGAAAAACATGTCTTGCACTCGATACGGCTTGATCAAGGGCTCACAACGGTATGGACCCTTCTTTTGAGGCAAGGCCAGGTTTCAGAGCAACGTAACTGCTAAGAGTCTTAGAGTCACTCTTCCACCTGGATCACGCGAGTCTGACAGATATCGCCAAAGGGCGCTCTGGCTACATGGCGCCCGGGTTTCAGAGCAACATAACCTCCGAAAGTCTTAGAGTCACTCGTCCACCCAGATACTGTCACAGCGCGCCTCAGACCGCGTAGCGCCACCACCATGAACGCAAAACTAGTGTCGTTCTTGGAAAACAACAACAGGCTGCAGGAGTACGTTGGCATCAAGCAGAAACGAATCTTTCCCGAAGAAAACCCTCCGCGCCCACTGCAATACCAGCAGTGAATCCAGCGCGCGCGTCAACAGTATGCGAACTGCTTCTCGACGCCGACGGTTACGCGGCCCGGCTCCCGGAGCCCGTCAGTAGCAGTACCAGCTACTTATCGACGTTATTGGCAGGCGCACCGTCCGACTCTAACTGAGTGTCCGCGACTACTCAGAGTCAAAGAAAACGCGAATATTTACATTCCCAGACTGCACTGCTGATCCTTCGCTACTCTTTTCTGCAAAGCCTCGAGGACAAGTTGTTGGTGGCGCGCAAGGAACCCAAATACACACAGGTGAAGGGTTCGCCTCAAGCATGGAGAACAAAGGGTCTCCCGCAACAACGAATGTTGCTTGACGCACGCTAATTCAAAACAGGAACGCGCGTACGAATCACACTGCGCTCGCTCAAAGGAGTGGCACTGCGGGTTGCCGACTCGGCATTAATCGCTCAACCATAAGTGGCGAGATCAGGACGCTCATGGTACGGGGCGATCAAAGGCAAGGAATGCGGGCAAATAGGCCGGACAAAGGGACGGAGGCCAGGAGCCACGACCACGATAAAGGAAGCCGTGGCCCCACGTTGGGCGCCATTTTATGTGGGATGTTGCTACTAACACAGGTACCGATAGAGTAACCAAAGGGTTGTCTCAACAGCGGCGATATCTCAAAGGAGACGTCAAACCTAGTAGCGCGCGGTCCCCACATCTCCGCAGTAATATAGACGACGTTTAGGGCTACATTACCGCGGGTCGGTTCGATTAATTACCTCCGTCGGTGCCAATGATCGTCTACCTTGTCTCACTCTCTCGAATATAGCGGAAGAGAAGACACACGTACCAGAGTAAGGACAGAGCCCAAGAGCATTTATTAACATACTCCTCTAAAGGAACTACAATGTCCCCATCCAAAATGCCCCCCGCGCCGGCAAGGTAAGAAAAGGTCCTTACCTGGCCAGACGCGGGGTTTCGGAGAGCCAAGACCGGGGAAGCGTCGGAGAAGTCGCCGACGCACGTCCTATCTCTTTCGCGGTCACCGGGACGAGTCCCTTTCCCGAAAGCGGGAAAACAAGAGGCGAAACCTCCTCGCCTGTCGGCAGTGATTCGCATCCGAGCGGGGGGACGGAAGAGGTCCCCCCGGGAGAGAGTGAGAGGAGAGCCCCCCAAACCAGGCGGCCCTCCGCCTCACGAACAGGTCGGAGCTCACGGCGAAGAAGGCCGAGCGTTCCGACCCGCGGCCGTTATCACAGCCATCGGGGAAGGGAGACCAGAGGAATCCCCACAAATGCTACACCGCACGGTAGCCTGCGGTAATAAAATTTTTATTAATAACCATAAAGCAGTTTGATTACGTGTTGCAATACACTAAAAGCGAGACGGTGAGCAGCGATTTGAGAGGCTGTGACGCGAAGACACCAATACTGTGTATTGCTGCTCCTCCGAAGCTTGACGGTCACCGTTCGCGGCTCTCCTTTTAGAGCACTAATATCCAGGCAAAGCGCAAACATATCTTCATCACCGCCAAAAATATTCTGTCACAAACAGTAACCTGGCCGGTGCCTAAAACGCACTCGCTCACCACAAAGCTTCGCCCTTTGAGGTTTCTGCAACTTCTAAATAACACCATAATCGTTTCCCTAACGTGCATCGCCATCTCCGTCACCTGTAATATGATCCCTCCCTAACTGCTTCGCATTTGTAGACAAATAAATAATTTTTAGCGCACTGAACAGCGTCAGCGAGCAGGCGCACGGGTTATCCTGGAGAATATATCCCCGTCTCTTCCGCCATCTTGGAACTACCGCCCCGCCACCTATAGGGCGTTGGAGTTGCGATATCCTAACAGAGTACCGCGTAATCGAATAGCCCCCGCGATCTGTTGTGTTTGGTTGTTCGCATGACCGTGGCGGTGGACGCATGAGCTTCGCGGAACGGGACACCACCGCGTGATGCCGGCATCTCGCGGTGTCTGTCTCGAGCGCCGATGCTCTCTCTCTCTCTCTCTCTGTGCGTTTGACGTAGGCGTTGCGAATACCGGAACGTGACCTGCAGTCCGAACTGGAGCCCCGTGACTGCGTTGTTAGGAGGCGGCAATCTGCAGCTCCCGTTACGGCATCGTCGGCGTGAACGCGAATCGGTCCCTTGTCTCACGACCTTCCTCTTGATCTCTACCGCTGGACCAACTGGCCGACCATTTAGACGCAACAACCAAACGTTTCCGCGCCACCAGACGCCCGCTGGGACTGATCAACTTCCAGCCGTCGAAACATACACAAGAAAAACAGGGTTATTTCCGTCCGCGAAAACTACGCATTGCAGAAAGCTGCAATTCCGTGTGAATCTGACACATTTTGCTTTCTTTGGTTTTTATACTCTTTACTGTTTAGTGCTCTAATCAGTTACTCAGAGGACACGGACAAGCGCTTGACCATGTCCCCTTGAAAATTAACGCAAATAACATTGGTTCCCGTCGTGCTCTTTCGCTCCGTGTTCGTTCGCTCGTTATGTCTACTTTCCCTCTTACACGAAAGGGAAAGAGTCTCCTCGCACGTTTCCAATGGCGTGCCGCTATTGACGCGTGTTGACGCGCTCTCACTCCTCTTAATAATAATAATAATATTATTGTTATAATTTTTTGTGTCAGTCTTGTTTGTGCTTACAAGTTTCCTGAGCGTCACGCACGGAGTAGCCCAACTATTACTTTACTCAGTAACTTAAATGTTCTGAAAGTCATATAGCTTTGGGAATGCGAACCCAGCACGGGCCTTCCTTGCTCGTGTTTGTCTGACCGCATGACGTCATGATGCCCAGTGACGCCATGTGACGTGACGTCACCGTGTAATGTCAAGTGACACGCACCACAGCCACAATTTCGCGATAAATATCTCGCGGGAAGATGTCTCCGCTGAATTCCGATAGGAAGTGCCGCTCATTAGACGCCCCATCAACAGCTACCTGTCTGTCCGCTGCATTTCATGTACAAGCTCCAGGCGATCTTTAATGCGAAGACATTAATTGTCCCATGGGGGCAGCACGCGCCGCGCCGAGCTTCGCACTCCCCCGGCGCCGCACTGAGCTTCGCATTCCCGCCGCTGCCTCACCGAGCGGCGCAGCAGTCACCAGCGAGCCAGGGCGGCCTGCACGGCACACCGCCGCACTCCCTGTCGGCGCTGCGGCTGCTTTTGCTCCTCTCGGCGCCGAGAGTGTTTTCGCATTCACAACTCATAAGTACTTTGGTGTCCTCGTTTTTTTTTTTTGTTTTTTTTTTTGTTTATTTCATACAATTGTGCTGCGCAGTATAAACGTTCTGCTAAGCCGCGGTCGCAGCAGCTGGTACATCCCAAGCAGCACGACGTTGTTGCTACAATGTTGTAAAAAGGTTACTTAATAATATTTGAATAAATCTGAGCTGGACACTGTTTCTTAAATGTTGTGACGTTTCATGCTTTATTAATTTTTATAGACATTATTTGCCACAACGGAACATTACCACAATATTAATTAACAATAATTTCTGAAATGTCATATTTTTTTACATTTCGGCAATATTGTCACGAATGAAGGTAGTTGTTGCAATGTTGTGCGGGCAATTTGTTTTCTATAACATGTTCTAATATTTGGTCGAAGTTATCTAAGCAATGCTTTGGTCGGATAATTCCCTAGCATTTCCAGAATGTTGTGTGACCGATGATTTTCATGACATTATGATCTAATATTTTATCAATGTTATGTACGCAATGTTGTTGATCGGACTAGTTCCTAATTTTTCGCAATATTATATGTGAGCAATGTTTTTCTAACATTACGATGCAATATTTTAATAATGTCATCGAGAAAATGTTTTTGGTAAGATTGTTCTCCAACATTTCCACTATGTTATATGACAAGTGTTTTTCACAACATAAGGACCTAATATGTTATCATTGTTATTTGGGCAGTGTTTCTAGTCGGATTCTTTCCTAGCATTTCCACAATGTTGTGTCACCATTTTTTCCCCATAATTTGCTACAATGTTTTTACGATTACCAATCTACTAATGTTGTAGTTTCATTTCCTCAGTGAGCCATTAAAAAAAAATCTCTACCTATTTTCTGTACACCAAATCACTGTTTAAAGTCAAACGTGAGTTCACGCCACGATCAATCGTGTGGTATGGAACGTGATTATATAGACGCTTTACACACGCGCCAAATTACAGGCGCCATTGCTGACCTTCTCTTGTCTTACCGAGATGCCGAGTAACTGAAACGGTAGTTGACGATCCTCTACAAAGGCCGATGCTTCAGAAAAAGGACACAGTTGAATCTAATATGGCAATAACTAGGCCTACTATGGTAATGATGAAGTGAAATAAACGGAATAAGAGGAAACTAAAACTGAAGGTCAGTTATGGCGGCGTCCATGCACAGCTGCTGCAAAGCGTCTATACGCATTTGAGCATTTGACCGCAGCGCCCTCTTGTCTATAAACGTTGAGCCAATGCAGGCAAAGTTTAACGCGATTAGATACGCATTTGACCGCAGCGCCCTCTCCTGTATAGACGTTGAACGGCTACATGCAACGTTTCATCCATGACAAAAACCCCAGCTCTTGAGTTACTACCACATCTCAGAGCCCCCTACTCGTCCCGCAGTCGTGGCCGAGTGGTTAAGGCGATGGACTAGAAATCCATTGGGGTCTCCCCGCACAGGTTCGAATCCTGTCGACTGCGCAAACATTTTTTCTTTTCTTTTTTGAAGAAGACAGATGCGATGGCAGTCGATGTGAGCACGGATCCAGACGAGGCTAAACCCTAAAGAACTTCGCCCCTAAAAAAAAAAAAAAAAAAAAAAAAGAAAGGAAAAAAAATTTGCGGAGACGATAAGGGAATTATTTGCGGACAATATCGGCGGACGTGGGCTTCAAACACGTCCGTTTTCAGACGGTTTTCGTAGTCTTGTCAAGGTTACTAAAAAACGTAATCGGTTACTATTACAATTACTCTTGGTTAACAGGTATTCAATTAGATTACTTAATTACTCGAGCAGAAAGATAATTGGCCCTCACCCTAAAAAGTAACCCTTACTGTTTTTCGATTAACTAAAAAAAAAAAACTAAAAAAAAAAAAAAAAAATTCGCGTTGTGTGTATGTTTATTAGCGCCGAGATGTTTCGGTGGCGCCCTCGTTCGGTTACCCTTCGTGACGTCATTACCTTGTGAACAACAAATTCGATGGTGTTTGTAATGGGCATGGTGGAAGCCTGAAATCATAGCGCTCTCAAAGCAACACTGCCAACAACGTCAAAATCAGGCACGTAGCCAGGGAGGAGGCCCATGGAGAATGCCCCCCCGAAATCGTCCGTTTTGCTGGGACCTCCTCTCCCCTCTCCCCCTCATACAGCATTTTGTCATGGGCGCCCCCCCCCCCCCCCCCCCCCCCCCCCCCGAAACTAAATTCTGGTTACGTGCCTGGTCAAAATTGAAGTTCGTATACATTCCTCTTATTTCCGTCGATGAGACATCCTTTGCTGACGTCATAGTCAGCATTCGGCCAATTGTGGTGGGCTGACCACAGCGACGCTTTCGTTTGCTCACGTCGCCAATACAGCCTAGAGGCGACGAGTCTCCCAGCTGTAGATGAGCAATGTAGCCAGTGCAGTACGACTGCTAGCCTGGGGTCTTTAACGTGCACCACGCAGTAGTGATAGACGACAGCACGCCGGTACGGGAGGCACTCACTTGATCGAATGACGTTTTAGCGAACGCCCACGTTTCACCGAATGACACTTTAGCGAATAGTCGGACGCCGCGGAGCGGCGTTTTCGGGTGGGCCAAATGGGTTCACATTTTTGGAATGAGCCGCCGCAGACTGTCGCCGCGAAGCGGCGTTTTCGGGTGGGCCAAATGGGTTCGCATTTTTGTAATGAGCCGCCGCAGACTGTCGCCGCGAAGCGGCGTAAAACGCAGCGCATGGATTAACGCGCGCCCCCATTGTTCGCGAAAACGTCGATTCGCTCAAATGTCGCTGTTCACTAAAACGTTATTCGCTCATGTGATATGGACCCCGCCGGTACGATGCTCATCCGGATCGAAACGGACAGGGGTGGGGATAATAATAATAATAATTGGGTTGTGTGTGTGTTTATACAGCCTAGAACTTGGTCTGCCTCAGAGGGGCGACGAGTCTCCCAGCTGTAGATGAGAAATTTAGCCAGTGCGGTACAGCCGCTAGCCTGGGGTCTTTAACGTGCACCACGCAGTAGTGATACACGACCGCACGCCGGTACGATGCTCATCCAGATCGAAACGGGCAGGGGTGGGGCTCGAACCCAGGATCCCTGGGTTCTGCAGCGCGAGCTTTCGCTCCACGTGCTCCGAGCTGGTGTGCGCTAGACCACTCGGCCACCGATCCCCCCTAGGGGTGGGGATAGAGGTCGGGATCCCTGGGTTCTGCAGCGCGAGCTTTCGCTACACGTGCTCCGAGCTGATGTGCGCTAGCCCACTCGGCCACCGAACCCCCCTTCGATTAACTTCAAAATTTCAAAACGACAGTTTTTTTTTTTTTTTTTTTTTAGTTCGAAACGTGTTTTTTGTACTGTTTATGATTGGATAAGAGCGCTCGCAGTGGCTGAGAAACTTCTGAAGTTCAGGAGCAAAAGCCAAAAGGACAAGCAAGAAAGAGAGCAAGACCACGCGTGATGCCATGCTTGCACAGAATTTCGCACAATTTAAAAAAAAAAAAAAAAAGTGGCGGAAAGGTTTGAGGTATTTCTGATCTTCTCAGCCTTACGTAAACTGGCTGAACCATGTCCGAGGATAAAAGAGAAATGCAAGGATAAGCGGCAGTGCACAGTGAAGCACGTAAACAAATACGTGGAATGTGCGGTGGGCGTGATATGTAAAATTCCATTGGGCTGCGGCAAGGTTTACATAGGCCAGACCGGGAAGTGTTTGAACGAACGGTTGCGTGAACATGATTTATCACCGCGTTCAACAACAAGAGCACATTTACACATTCATCGCAGAGGTTGCCGTTGCATTCCCAACTTTCAAGGCACTACAATCGTTGGGAGAGGTAAAGAAAAGGTGGCGAGAGGGGTACTGGAAGCATACATGATAAAGAAGGAACGTCCTTATAAGTGTATCAGTCAGCCCTCACCTTTCCTTCACAAAAAAAAAGTGGATTTTGTTGACACGTGTATGGCCGAGTCATTGATGACTAGTCACATTTGTGTAATATTTGTGGCGTTTGCTGTACCTATTTTCCAATAACAGTTCAGTTGATAGCCAGCGCTCGTTGTGTTTTCCTCTCCGTCTTCGTATTCGTTTTCATTGTGCGCTTTCACTACTTTTCAACATAAACTAGCCTAATTATTAATCCACTAATTTTCGTAAACCATGTTTGAGACTTGGTTTTATGGTTTCTGGGTAAAATAACTTTTACAAAAGGTGCCATTAGGAAGGTGGAGAAGAAAAAAAAAAGTGGCAATTACGACTAATTATGGCACTTCCTAACATGATCAGATTACCTTTGCAATTGGTTCCTAATGATTGTGTTTAAATGTTTAAATCCAAAAAAAAGATAATCGATTTCGAGTAAATTGGCCACTTGCAAACAAGTACCGTACGGGTTTGCTCTACGCAAGGACAAGGCGGCCAAGGCGTCCCGTCTCGGCTTGGCTCGGCTGGTCTGTGGAGTGGCGTCTTGGCGGGGTCGTCTTCCTGGCCATTGTTGTCCTCCTCGGCGACATCGAGAGGGGAGAGGGGAGCTCGGCCTGCCTGTTGGGCGAAGGAGAAAAAGGATCGTAAATAAACTGGTCGAACGGGATTCCTCCGAAGGTGCTCCTCCTCACTGGGTAGGGGGACGCAGCTCGACTTTGCGTCGTCATGTCCCAACTTTCGTGCACCCGCTTTGCTGCTTTTTTCTTTTCCGTTTTCTTTTTTTCTTTTTTACTCTTTTGCTTTTGGTGTCGTGTGCGACGGGCACGCGCGTTTGTATGTGCCCTCAAGTATCCGCGTGTACGTGTGTTGGTATATCACGGCGTATGCTTACTTTTTTGTTGTTTTGTTTTGTTAAGCTGCTATTTCTTCGTGTCGATACCGTCGATGGTCTGTCGAGTTTGCTGAACCTATCGGGAAATTATATACGAAAAAGACCCGGGTAATTGTACGAATTTTAAATTTAATAAAGAAATACGGTCTTTAACGTACCCGGTAGCTCCAACTTTCTTGTTTATTTAAAATAAAACTCAAGTTAATAAAAAAAACTGAATGAGTTTGTAAAACTGCGATTGCACTGCAAGCACATCATACAAAAGACAGTGTGCACATACTGTCTGAGATGTGTTCCTTTCACATTGATCAAACAAACAGTTTTTAGTCATTTTCGATTAGTAAACATCCTTCGAACACGTTTCAGGCCGCGTACAAGTATGCCATCCTGTCCTTTATTTAAAAAAAAAAAAAAAAAAAAAAAAAAACGGACGAGGTGTGTAAGAAAAAAAAAAAAAGAAAGAAAAACAGCTTCGGGAATATTGTTTTGATTTAATTTATACCGACAGGTATCGACTTCACGTGATGTCCCAAGTTTTCGCGTGCTTTTTTTATTTTTTGTGTGTGATTTTTCTTTCTGTGTATAGGTTGTTTGCACATGACGTCAATCCGCCATTTTGTTGTTAGTTTGTTTCTTCAAACAAATTTACTACATTGAAGGATTACATCGTAACCGGTTGAAATGATGTCAGCGGTGCTCTACGCATTTGAGAAGGCATGTAAATCCTTGAAATGCTCGAGTTTGGCACACGCCAGACAGATCGCAACAACAAAATGGTGGACGAAATTACGTCAGTGAAAACACCCTATAGCCCGTGGTGTGTTGTGTGCGGGAGACTCGTGCGCTAGTGTGTGCCCTCAAATATCCGTGTGTATCTCTCTTGGTGTAGGTTCCCTTTTTTATGCCTGTTATCTATTTGTATTGATAGTGTGATCCATCGATAATCCGGAGGATTATTGAAGGAGCTTTGGAAGATCATTCCGGTAACTATTTATATCGATACCCGATAACGACACGGTGAACGTAAAAGGTGCCGGCGAATACTGATAGTGGAGTTAGCGGCTGCAATCGTAAAATTATGTATATATATATATATATATATTTAAAAACTCGGGACAATATAGCCAATTGTAGATAAAAGAAGTAGATTCTCGTTAAACTACTTGGAAAACCCCCGTTTGCTTGTTTCTTTGAAACGAAGCTCAAAGCTAGCGGTAGTTCGCAGAGAGAAATGAGAATGAATCCCTTGGAAAGCTTCGCTAGGATTCTTTCCCAGTTAATTAATTTTGATAGATTAAAAACACTGAAGCCGTTAAGAATAGCACTAACCTTGAACATGGGCATCAACAGCAACAAAAAGGAAAAGAAATTATAAATATAAGCGGTCGATATATTATTATCCACCATATGCCCGGAAAAAAGAGCAGGCGTTTTTCGTATGTTAATCGTTTTATATGATTACTGCCCCAGCAAAGACAGTAATGATATTTAGTGGAAACACACACATTAAGAGTAAATCAGCTTTGGCCTCATTACTCGGCTCCTAAACCATGTGTAGCGACACAAACGCAGTCATTTCCTAAAGTAACTTCAAATGCTGCATGGCTACTCTGTTTACATCTACATCGAATTATATACTTATATTATGTGCTCTGTTATCGATGCGACAAAACACATATCTAGCATAAAAACTAAAAAAAAAAAAAAAAAAAAAAAAAAAAAAAAAAACCTGTTATGTTTGATTGGGGTTTCAAACCTTGCCCCCTTCACTTCCCCCGCTTCAGAAACCCACAGTCCAGTCCGTGAAACGAACATTTAGCGGCGATTTCCACCGATCAATCACTTCCTTCACCATTTTTTTCTTCTTCAATGCCCGGCTACAGTAACTATCTACCGAGCACCGTCCAACACACGTCCTGAGAAATGTCACTTTTTTTTTTCTTTTTTTTTTTTTTTGTACGCGTTTTATCTGCGTTTGTCTGTCTGCTTCTTACCGGAGTCGAGGGCGAGGGGGAAAAAGGCTACCCCGTTCACCCCTGAGCCGACAGTGCGGGGGAGGCTACGCCTCTCGCCGACCAATCAGCTGCCTCCCTTTCGTCAACTGACCCGCCTTTCCGCGCACGAGCATGGGCGAGAGCGTAATCATGTGACGGAAGCTAGACGTCTGATTGGTCGAAAGAAGCACGTAGCTTTCACCGCGCTGTCAGCTAAGGGGTTGGCGGGGTGCGCGGAACGCCCCCTACATAGCAAGGCCGGAGTGCTGGAGTTGAATTGGTGACGTCACCGTTTGGAGGCCATTACAAGGAGCAGATTGGTCACGTGTGCTGCGTCACGAACTTCGATGAAGTTCGCCGAAGTTTGACTTACGAACAGTTGCCCAACTTCTACACAAAACCTTCCGAGTTAAAGGGGGAAAAAGTGTGTGTTTTGGGGAAGCAATTCTACACAAAACTTTCCAAGTTTTTGGGAAGAAAAAATTTAGAGAATTGTTTGTTTAATATTTAGAAAGGAATTACCAATGTTTCTGATATAAAAGCGAAAATGCGTCTTGTGACACGTCGGTCAGTTTATTTATGTGAAACAATCGAAGAACATTACCCAACTATTATCACACTTTTTCGCCGCCAAAAGCGTGGGTTGCGCGCAAAAAGGTTGAACTTCACGTTAAAAAGTTGGAAAAAAGTCGGAACTTTGTCGAACTCGGAACTAGGGTTAAGCTGGAACTGGTCCCCGACTAGCGTCTTTACTGCGCCCCCCAAAAAGTGGTTCCTCGATTTCCACCCGATGACGTCACAAACGTGTCCTGCCGTTTTGCCAGCCGCCCAGCCGCCAGGATCGCCGCGACACTCGCCAGCATAGCAGGCCTGGCGTTCGTGACGTCATTTTTCGCCCCTCAGGGGCCGATCTCGATGCGTGGGAGGAATAGGACTCTGAACACGCCGGTCTAAGGCCCGTTCCAGGCACCCGTACTCCATCGGCCGCCGATTGATGACGTATGAAAATTGAGGGCTGCGGCCTTGTGCTTCTCTAGGAGGAGGTGTTAGTAGTACGCGGCGGGCAGGCAGGCGACGGAAAGGAGGCCTTGGAGGTATGCAAACTGCCCATCGATTTGGCGTCCGACTTGCGCCGGACAGCTTGTCCCGAGGATTAGGCCTGTCCTCCTCCATCTCTTTTCTACTTTACCTCTCTTTTTCTTTTTTTTTTTTTCTTTTTTCCCCCGCCCTGTTATTTCCTTTTGTCCGTGGCAAAATTCTGCGTACCGCAGCCGTCTCCTTCGAGTGTTGTTTTATTGTTTATTTAGCCCCATCGGAAACTTGACGGACACCCAAATTGCGCTTTGTAAATTCTTTTTCGTGTTTTTACCCTTCCAGTTCCTCCCTTTTTTTCTTCTCGCCTGCTGCAATTTGTTCGTAGGTATATTTTTGTTTGTTTGTTTCTACGTGCTATTCTTGTGTGTGTGCACTCTGTTTTCGGAGGGTTCGTCTTTGGCTATTTAAAGAGCTGTTTTCTTGTCGCTTGGCGACTTGGCTGTGCACTAGCGCGGCATCTCCACCAGTCTTTACGATTCCCATTTACCTCTTTTCCATCCTCCTTTCTTTTCTTCTTTTATGTGCGCGCGCGCATTCCTTCGAGTGGTCTACCATTTGCATTCGGAGGTTCTCGTTCTGGCACGGTCTTGCAGCGGCATTTAGCGACGCGACGGCTGACCGCCATGCCGGCGACAAGAGCACTCAGAAACCTGCAGCGAGACAAGACGCTTCGCGCCGGGCAAAATCAGCAAAAAATTTCGAAACTGAAAATATATGTAAAATTTGATCCGGACGTACTTGTTTGTTGCCTGTCAGTTTCGTTTCCAACTTGAGTGTGCGAATATGGGAAAAGTGTTGCCAACCCTGACAGTTTGCAGAGGCGCGATAGGCTTGGACGGGTTACGTACAAGCTTACAGACTTTCGCCTGGCATCACCGCGTACGCAAGGGGCTTCTATTTAGCGTTTTTCAGGCTCACAAGCAAATACCAGTCTATCGTCGCGCAAAGCGGTGGCTCTTATATTCGTTCATCTTGTAGTGGGACTGGTTTTCCCTGAACTATGGTGCAAGGTGGTTTCCTCCACCCTAGTTAATCAGCCAATGCTGATTCACACGCTTGCCGTGATATGGTGCAAACCAGCTTGCACCATATGTGGAAGTGTCAGATTATGCTGTCTATAAGGAGTATTCACTGGGTGCCATATTTGTGGGTGCTGTCTAGAGCGCATGCTCAGAACGAGCCCACATTAATAGGCTGCTAAGACCGGCAATCTTGAGGGTGCGGAATGCACGTTACATAAGAACTGTGGAAGCTCGCCATCAGCACGCGCTCAGCATTCGCGCACACAGCTATGGCCGCCAGTGAATACTCCCTATATCGGGACACGATAACAAGCTGTTAGAGTTACACACAACTTACACGCACAAAATTGAGTATCTCGGGCACGGCTCATTATGTTGCCAACCCTAATACGCGCATCGAGCAATAGCTTTTTTTTTTTTTTTTTCTCTCGTGCATTTGCCGTTCTAGGTTACCCTCTTTACGACGTGGCTGTGGTTAAGAATAATTTATTTATTCATCCATGATACCTTATACAGGCTCATTAATAGCATCGCGTAAGGAAGGGCATTTAAACATACACAACAATTAAGAACGAAACAAATAATAATACACGAAAGTGACGTACAGGTGCCTGTCAATTTTACACGTAAAAGTCGAATGAACTGTGCACAGTGAATACGTAATTTGACATATGACAGAAAGCGACAATAATGCACCGTAATAAACAAAGTAAGTCTCATTAAGAAAAAAATGCGGTAAATAAAAAAAATAAAAAAAAATAAGCTTTTTTTTTCACGAACCAGTGTCGTGTCATTAACGGTGACTATGGATTCCTTCTTTCATATACGCACGCCTCGTGGTACAGCTGGAATAATGAACGCGATTGTCGTTGCTGTCGTTCAGTATCTCACCCAGTGAGATGTCGAAAACTTTTCCTGTTTGGGGTGCGATGGGACGATCCGTTAAGCGGTTTACGGAAATAAATGTGTAGAGCGATCGGTGTAATAGAACTAACGGATGATGCGCGAAAGAGGTTGTCGTATTTTTGTCTTTACTGGGATGAGAAGCACGGCAGTGAGGTAGGGACGACCTTCGGTTGCTCCGCCTCCAGCGCGACCTTACTACCTTCGACGGTGCTTCGGTGTCTCGTGAATCGCACGGCGGAAGGCAGCGGGCGCGTGCTGGAGTCGAAAGAAACACCGCGCCGTTTTCGTTTTGTGAGTGATTATGGCCGAAAGCGCGGAATGAGGTGGTTCCTGTAGAGTTGATACCAGAGGTCGGCATTTTAGGTCGCCCTCACTCACCCTCACCCTCACAGCCGCACTCACCTAAGCCCCTCACTCACCCTCACCCTCACAGCTACACTCACCTTCAGCCCCTCACTCATCCTCACCCTCACAGTCACACTCACCTTCAGCCCTTCACTCACCCTCACTGAACCTCACGGCCCTCACGCACTCATCGCCCTCACGGCCCTCACCGCCCTCACGGCCCTCACGCCCATCCCTCACTCATGGCCCTCACGCCACTCACCGCCCTCACGCCACTCACCGCCCTCACGCCACTCACCACCCTCACGGCCCTCACGGCCCTCACCGCCCTCACCGCCCTCACCGCCCTCACCGCCCTCACGGCCCTCACGGCCCTCACCGCCCTCACGGCCCTCACGCACTCATATAGCCCTCATGCCACTCACCGCCGTCACCGCCCTCACGGCCCTCACCGCCGTCACGGCCCTCACGCCACTCATAGCTCTCACGCCACTCATAGCCCTCACGCCACTCACCACCCTCACCGCCCTCACGGCCCTCACCGCCCTCACGCCACTCACCGCCCTCACACCCCTCACGCCCCTCACGCACTCATGGCCCTCACGCCACTCAGGCCAGCTTCAGATGGGGCAATTTCGCCCAGAAACTTTACGGGGCAACACCATCAACACGGGCTGCCCGCGATCACACGCAGCAAACAATTGCTGCAATTTGCCATCGTCATCATAAAATTTTATTTTTCTTGCACTATTTAGACACAATTACGCGTTATAAACGTGTTTTTATGCATTTAAATCTCGTAAAGAATACTAATGCACCTTTCTGAAACAGTTTATTTTCAAAAGAACGATCGATTTCAAACCAGAACCAAGTCTTTCGGTGTCATCATCACCGGCACGAGGTATCACGTGAAAATTTTGCGTCCCTGATTGGATGCAGCCGCTTCAAACGTATTCGAATTGCTCCGATTTGCTTGCTTATTTCGAGCCGGACCCGATCTCAGCAATTCGTGTCGATCTAGGGAAAGCTAGAAAACAACCCGCCATTAACACCAAAATTGCTGAGAAAGATGATCGATCTGAAGGGCGCCTCACGCACTCACCGCCCTCACGCACTCATGGCCCACACACACCTCATGCACTCACCGCCCTCACGGCCCTCACGCCTCTCATGTCACTGCCCTCACGCACTCATGGCCCTCACACCCCTCACGCCACTCACCGCCCTCACACCCCTTACAAAAAAATTATATCTGGCCAGATCTGAAGATTTCAGATATGGCGATATCAAAAATTGGCCACATATAACCTGATATGGTATATCTGCCAGATATAGCCTCATCATAACGCCAGATATAGACTGATACCCCTGTCTAGATATGGAAATCCCAGATCTGGCTAAGTAAGGAAATTCCAGATCTGGCCAGGCATTTCAAAAGTACACAAGCCTGAAATCAGAACTTTATATCTTTTTATTGTCTACAATTGTCCCAAGTGCCCCGGCCCGCACTCGAGTAGTTATGGAAACGGTGGTCCTTCAGCTCCTTAGTGATCGCTACTTTTGACCATTTCCATGATTACACAGTTTCGCGTGTAATTCGTAGTCACCGTGAACAAGCCTCCCATAGGGCTCAAGTACCTATCATATCACTTTTAAGTTTTTCGTCAATGGCAGCGTTCAGGATATTGTGCATTCTGTCCAAACTTCAACCAGGCTGAGCCGCCGAAATCTCTTACCATATTATCATTCTCGTGAATGTTGTTTTAGCAGGAATTACCTAAAAGTTGAGAAATCACAACAACCAAAACCGGGATTTAGCTCGGATTCCGCGGAGCTGTTTATGGCATTTTTAGCGTTTTTAACTTAATATCAGCGTCTTTGAAGTTGTAGGAGAATGATAATAATGTAAGAGATATGTCTGCGGCTCACCCAGGTTGAAGGTTGGACGGAATGCACAGTACTGACACTGGCGGGGCATTTTAAAAGTGGTATGACAGGTATTTGGGTTCTGTACAGCACGTGTTCAGGGCGACTACGAATTACACTCAAATCTGTGTAACCATCGAATTGGTCGAAATTTCCTATTACTAGGCAGCTGAAGAAACACCGTCCCCATGATTCCTCGAGTACGGGCCGAGGCGCTTGGGGTATTTAGCAAATTGTCCATTTGGGCGTAATGTTCACACTTTGAAATAATTAAGCTACATTGAAATCCTTGTGAAAACTAGCACAAATAATCTTAAACTTAAGCTTGTAGAAGCTGAAGTTTGGAATTATTTGTGCTAACATTTAGGTCGCGAACAATTAGTCATTCAGAGTTTTCTACCAAAGAATTTTTTTACTTGTTTTAACTTATTAATATATTGAAAACCGGCCGCCAGATAAGTCTGTATATACGCCATATCAGGCTGTATATATGCCAGATAAGTCTGTATATACGCCATATCAGGCTGTATATACGCCAGATAAGTCTGTATATACGCCAGATAAGACTGTATATAGGCCGTATATAATCATATAATGTTTGATATGGCCAGGTATGGCCCAGATATAAGATTTCCATACGGGACGCCACTCATGGTCCTCACGCCCCTCACGCACTCATGGCCCTCATACCCCTTACCGCCCTCACCGCCCTCACGGCCCTCACGGCCCTCACGGCCCTCACGGCCCTCACCGCCCTCACTGCCCTCACCGCCCTCACCGCCCTCACGGCCCTCACGGCCCTCACCGCCCTCACGGCCCTCACTCACCCTCACTCACCCTCACACTCATGAATTTTCCTGGTTCAGAAACTCACTCACCCTCACCTCACCTGTGAAGATGAGGGTGAGTGAGGGTGAGTGAGGGCCCTCATGAGTGAGGTTTGCCCGAGGTATGGTTGATACTTGCACACAGGCACGTAGCCAGGATTTTGTTTCGAAGGGGGGGGGGGGGGCATGACAAAATGCTGTATGAGGGGGAGGGGGAGAGGAAGCCCCAGCAAACTGAAAAATTTAGGGGGGGGGGGGGACCGCCCCCCCCCCTCCTGGCTACGTGCCTGCTTGCACATATACCCGTTTAACTCCTGTGAAAACAATAAGTAAGCGTGAACCAATTGACGTGCGGCTCATATTTATGCGTTGCGTGTCGCAACCACCCGTAAAACCTACCGTTACAAAAAAAAAAAAAAAATTGGTTGTTACAGGTGACGGGCAGCGCCACGAAAACGCATTGACAAAAAGTGGCACTTTCGTCACCCTATACCTGACACACTTGTTCTACCTCCTTTTTGTTTTGTGTGTGTGTGTTCTCGGTCGACGAAATGGGACACAAATGTCCACCATCGCTATAATAGCAATGGTCCGACGCGAGGATCCGACGACGCCAATCAGGCAGCCCCTAAAGTGCCACCGTCGCGGCGGTCGTCAGTCTGCCGTCACCGGCGGAATTAATCGCGCTCATTAAAGAGCGCGAGGATCACGGGGCATTTCGTTGGGCGTGATTGACGTACAACCGGCGATGGCAAACGTACAAAGACTTAAAAGTGTGCAGCCGACAGTCGGACTTAAAAGTGAAACAAAGTATACAGAGGTGGGTCCTAATCGCCGTCTACCGCAACTAACGAAAATATAAAAAAAACTAAAAGCTATATAACCGAACAATCACGTCACACTAAACAACCTCGAGAAACAAAGAATAGGGTTTGAGTCAACGTAATGGCACGGAACCAATCCGATCGACCGCATTCCGCCGCCCTCTGGAAGAAGCAAAACAAACAAAAAATTCAGAATAGCTCGACGCCAAAGAAGCAACGCATAACAAAACGTAAACAAAAAGAGTAAAGAACAAACTGAAATACGGTGGCTATTCAGCGCGTTGTTTGACTTGATGGCGGTGGCGTCGCTGCGGTTTTGTATAACGCGGCGTTCGTACATTTAGGAGTCGTTTGCGTCGAGCTAACTCTGCGTTCGGGGTCATTATTATATATGCCGAATACTTTAGTGGACGCGAGCGACGGATCTGGGGGCACTAAAACTATTTGTTTGTTTGTTTCTCTCTTCAGTTTAGTACTTTGTCTTTTAGTCATGTGTGTTTCAATACGTTCATTGTGAACGTTTGTACCGCTGTATAGTCGAGCGTACAGCGAGAGGCGGTACGGGGGCCAGATGTGATAATAACGAGAGTGGGATTGTGACTGGGATGCCGTTTAAACTGGATATGAGCCGGTCGGAGAAAAGCTCACAACATCCGCTCAAAGGCCGGTGAGCTTTTCTTCGCATCCGCCGCCCATATAGTCGAGCGCCCATTCGTTGGATTTTGAAGTAACCGTCGCTTTCAGGTAAATCGATTCATACAATAGACTGTGGACCATTCCAGCGCTTATTACTCGAGCAAGAAATTGCTGAGTCACCGAACTGTGAACGCGTGCGCAGAGTCTGATATGCAGCGCAGCAGAGCTACAGAGCATGCTCACGAAGGCGTTCCACATCGTGCTTCGATCACCCGTTGTCACCTGAAAATTTGCGCATAATTTGTAGGCTGCAGCAATTATACGTGTTGCCAGATTTGGTTGTTAGAGTAAAAACAATAGATGTTTCTTTTCCACGTTCGAAACGTGCACATTTCGATAAAATAGGAGATGACACAAAATTGATCAGCTCCACTTCTTTTTGACATGAAAAACGAGTGCATAGTTCTGTTTTTGGACCTTAACACGAGTGCAACTTTACAGTTCACCATAAAACGAAATAGCTGTGTGATTTCGCACACGTTTACGTTCACAGTGGTCCGCTTTACTTGGTATCTATTGATCCCAATCACAAGCCGCCCTGCGCCCTGTAATCGAATCGACGAAAGTTGATCTGACCTCTATAGACTCAAGCCTCTTCCGATCTCCGATAAAAAAAACAAAAAAACGTACACTTCTGAACGCACATTCCCATTGTTCGAATTGGGCACGTTCGCAGAGCTGCGATGCGCTGAGTCTGTATCGTAGCGTCCCCTGCTGGCCTTCGTAAGGTGAAACCGACTATGGTCGTTTCCATATAATCGATTTTTTTTGTTTTTTTAAGCGTGGCTCTCTCCCTGCCCCATTGGAATGCTCGCCGTCTTATATATACTTACGCGTATCATTACTTGCTCCATTCGTTTCGTGTTCGAGCCTTTACGTAACGACGTTTCGGAAGCCGTTTCGTTCTCGTAACCGTCTTCTGGGCAGTTAGTTACACGGTCTTGCTCGTAGCGCGACATCCCTCGGTGCATTTCGGCGGGGCTGTCGAAGCTCTCATGACGTCATGTTCTTCGTAAAAGCCGCAGCAAAGCGGCCGTTTTGGCCGGGCGGCCAGTGGAGGTCGCATCTCCGCGTTGCGGCAGGATCTTTTGTTTGTTGGCTTGATTACCCTCAGTTCTTAGAATGTCTTAGTTTCTTTTCTTTTTTTTTTAAGTTGATTTGTTCTTAGATGTGTTTCCTTCGTAGAACGTTCCTTCTTCTTAGGATATCGGTAGTTCTTGTGTCATTGTTGGCATACGCTGTTTTTTTGTTTTTTTTTATTTGTCCGGAAAATATTCTAACATTTCAATGCGGAGGATTGAAATCATCTTAAAACGTGTTTTTAAAGACTGGTTCACACACGGTCGACTGCTTAGGACCGCGTGCTTTGAAAACTCTTAAAATATCTTACGAGGACACCGACGCCGTTTATCCGCAAGCAGTTGAACTTCTTGCAGTTTCTGTATGCTCCCTTTTCTTTTTGCTCGTAATCCTTTTGTTATTGTCTTAACAAAAAAAAAAAAAAAAAAGTTTGACAATGTCCAAAAGGCAATGCAACAATTTTTTTTTTTTTTTTAACTTGCGCAAATACCGTTTAGAACGGATCCCTGACGTTAATGACTTATGAAACACGCGTTCCTTTTTCACCCCACACAGTTACAGAAAAATAATTAAAGAAAAACGAGCAGAGTTCACCCCCTCAACTCGCAGCCAGAACAAGCGGCCACGTGATCTGGAGCCGATTATATGCCGCCAGTGTTGATCATAGCCACGCGCTGGGGTTGGCAAAGCACAGGACACGCGCTGAGTTCCAGGCATTGTTATGGGTCGGCTATTGTCGTCGTTGCAGCGATTGGACACGGGTCACTACCCGAATGCTTCTCGAGATAGTAATTATCACGAGCCCAAATCGAGTGCTCACGCAATGCTCGGGTCCAATCTATGAACCGCATTCAAATATTGTCATTGCAGTGTACTGCGATCCCCACGTTACGTCATCAAATTTCGCAAAATAAGATTGAATGAAAATGATCGCTTTTGTCCTTGAAATTACACCGCAACAAAGGAGTTTCTTGGCCAATGGCGTTGCGTGCGAGTATCCTTGAGTCCCACCAATTACACCCTGTATAAATATCCCCATAACCCAATTTGCTTTGCTTTGCCAGTAAGCTCGTGTAAAGTGAAAAACATTTCAATTGAATATCGTTTCACCGCTCCTTTAAGAACGACAATTTCTCATAGGTAGTGCGTACATTTGATCTCGCAACAACCGCAAAACATTCGCTTTAGTCAAACGCAGTTCCAGGGTCGCTTTATAGATGGCGCCAGCGTGCCAGTGCGTTCTCTCGTCGCGGGAGGTCACAATGAACTCGGTCCTAAGCGAAACGCCATTGTGTGAACGGTCCATTCGCCTCTCCGGTTGTAAACGTGTCGCAAGCGTGTGAACCGGCCTTGACCTATTTGGGGTGACGTAGAAACGCCGGCGTTACGGCCTTATCTAGCAGGTGTTTCCCTTCCCCGCCGCCAGGTGGAGAGGAGCCCGTGTAACGCGTAACTCGGATGCTCCCCTCTTTTTCTTTCTGACTTGTTACGACTCCGATATCCCGTGTATACATTTTGGTCGCTGCCCTTCTGGGCGAGGTGGGCGTCTCTATGAATTGCATTCCCATGAACCGATAAGCGCGCGTAGTCAGCGCGTGTCAGTTTAGCGAGGCGTAGCGAAGCGTTCGCTACGCTCGAACGACGGCTTGTGGGGAATATACGGGCGCGTTGACGCGTGTCGCGTTGTCCCACGCGTGACGCTCCGAAAAACTCAAAGTTCGACTTGGCGTTGGGGTGCTCTCGAAACGACATTTCCGGGGTTCGACATGACAGACGTTGGACGCTGCTTTTGACCCTTGTTTGCTATTGTGGAGAAAAAAAAGTAATTGTGTGGTCTGTGTTATGTTTAGGCAACGGGAAGTGGTGGGTCTTATGGTCGTCTGGTGTCTTCGTCTTCGCTGTATAGACGAGAAATTTAGCCTGTGTACAGTGAGACTGCTAGGCCATGGGGTGTCTTTAACGTGCGTATCACGAAGTGTATAGTAGCGATAAATGACCGCACGGCGAAACTATACGTGCTCATCTATGTACGAACGGCGCAGGGGTAGGGGATTTAGCTTCTGGGTTCCGCAGTGCGAGCTTTCGCTCCACGTGCTTTGAGCTGCTATAAGATCCCCATATTGTTGTGCCCATTCGCAGCATTAACGAGTAATCGCTGCCAAGGACATTCTTTAGAATTATGGGAATTACCTTTTAAAGGGTGCCCCTTTATAAACATCTTTCCTACCATTATAACCCGTATATACTTTGTCGATGGGCTGTGGTACCGTGTCGCACTTAAAAGAATCAAAGCCCGTAAGAGCCTTCTCTATCTCCACGGTATACGGCATTGCGCTCGGACGTCGCCAACAGGCACCTCCTCAAAAACCGTGTAAAAAAAAAAAAAAAAAAAAAAAGATGAGTCGGGCTGTTTGCGGAGCATTGCCTACTTCCGCCGTTATGTGTTGAATTGAGATCATGCATGTAAGTGCATCTTGGATTAACTCCGCAATATTTTATCAAGACGCAGAAGCATCGTTTCAATTCCTCCGGCAACCAAACTTGGAAAGAACTATGGTTCGGGCAGCCCATGAAATGCGCGACACTTCCTTTTTTCTTGATATGACATCAAGTACAGATAAGAATGATTCCGAGTCAAGAGGTCCAACGTTGGGCCTATGAGCAGTCTGACCGCGCGGCTTTAGACACGGTGCTCGTTGTTCCGTGTAGTGAAACGGTCCCGTATAGGGCTGTCCGAGACCATCATTGTTTTCCAGGAGCTCGCTAAACATCGTTCTTCCATCTGACACCGACCTTCCGTCCTCGTCCCCGCGAAACCTATCGGGAATTCTTGGACCGTGTCACGCCGCGGAGGTAATAGTTCGAACGCAACCTCCCCTCCCAATACCAAAATAAATACGTCCATGCGGTATGTATATATGCACCCGTTTGGAAAACAAAATGAGAGACGAAAACAAAAAGGAACCCGAAAAACAACAGCGGCCATAAGTGGATTCTCGGGGTGTTTCGTTCGAATCATTTCATGCGCGCTTCGGTGGCAAGGGGGCGGCAACGGTCACGGCGACTCGTCGTGGCCTGCTATCACGCGCTCTCCGTCTGTCTACCCCAGGGGTAGCCTTTCCGACGTTAATCTCTCCGCTTGTTATATGTATATATATAAAAGCAAAAAAAATTTTTTTTTTTTTTTTTAGGTTGGTTCTTTGGGGAGGGGTTGTTTCCCGCGCCTCGCGCTTTGTGCTTGGTGAGAAAATGCGTGGAAAAAGACGGTAGCCGCATCCGCACAGACATCGACAACAAGAACAACGACGGATGTTTTGTACCTCTCTCAATTGTAGGCCCTTCTTTTCTTTTTTTTTTGATGGTAAGAGCGCCGCCATTTTTGTTTGTGAGGTGGAGAGGGAGCTGGAAGGGAAGCCTTCGTTTGCTCCTTTTAATTAAAAGGAAGCGAGGCTGGGATAAACTCGCACGGTGACCTTATCCCGGCAGGTGACTGTATGTCCGGTGGTCTGCCGGACTTGCGCACTGTTTGTTGATTTGTTTAGACCCAAGGTCAGGGTTGCGAGGCAGAAGGCAGATTTGATCTGCCTGACGAGTCCCTGCTATCTCGTTTACATTGCTAAACAACAACAACAAAACAGCCTAAGAAAAAAAAAACAACAACAACAAGAAACGCGATGCAGGCTTATGTCCGGTGGGCTCCTATTCGGTGGGCTTACTTCTTACGGGTTCATGTCCAGTCGGGCTACTTATGTCCGTCGGCCTTTAAGGAGTACTAAACCACTTTCTGCGATAGACTGTTCGCGACGGCGCTCTCTGGTGTCTGGGATAGTTTCCGAGGTAATCGATCTCTGCATACCGATATTAGTGGAGAAATCGTCCACTTTTTCGAGAAGTGTTTCGAGAACCGTGCGACGCCCGCCCGATGCGGCGTCCGCCCGATGCGGCGTCGCGTCATCCGTTGACCTGTTGCGCGCGGTAGCGGCCAACTGCTGCACGTCTCCCAGACGAGTCGATCTTGCTTTGCCTTGGGTTCATTTCTTTACTTCTTCTTCGCGTCCGCGCTATTACCGACTTGTCTAGCTCTCTTTGTTCGCCGGTGAGGAGATTCCGGAATGTCGATACGCCGTGAAACTGGTTTCGGAGACAGTTTTCTTCCTCCGTTTTTCTTTTTTTTTGTTTTTTCTATCCCCCCCCCCCCCCTTCTTTTCAAGTGTGCGGATTTGCGCGACATCGTGCGACGGTGTGGCAGCCAGACTTTCTGAATTGTTGTTTCTCTCTCTTTTTCTTTTTAAGATGACAGCCGTCATTGGCGAAGTTTTGCAGCGGATCCCGGCGTGGGTTAGGAGTAGGGTAGTTAGAGTGTTGGAGTAGGGCTTCTAAAGCCTTCTAGTGTTGTAGGGAACGGTTCGAACGGGAACTCGATACCTTATACAGAGCTACAAATGGAAGCATTGTTTTCCCGGCTTTCAACGCAACACTGGCCATTGGTCAACATCACTGCCAGAGGAGGAGCTTAAAACGTCAACCGCGAAGTATAGAGGGGAAAACTCAGTGGTAACACAAACCTCGGGCCCATTGCGACAGGATACCCATGCAATTCGTTATTGCCAGTCGTATTTCAGAGAGAAAAGGTTCTGCAAGTAAACTCAGCTTGTCCGAAGCCGCAATTGTCGAGATTGGCGCCATGGCGAGTCATGGACAGCGATGTCTGACAGCAGGCAGGCGAACTCTGACGTCGGGTGATTGGCGACTCAGCCGAAGTCAAACTTCCGCCGAACTGACTCTTTAGCTAAACTGCGACCTTGGCCGAACTGAGATTTACGGAGGTGAGTTTCTGCGGGTATCTAATCATCCGAAGCTGCAACTGTCAAATGTTCAATTTAGTTAAATTTATTTAACTCGGAGTACACAGAAAGTACGCCTCTCCGAATAAAAAGCAAAAAAAAAAAAAAAAATTGCAATAATAGTTTGAGAAACGCCTGCCCCACATTGCTGGCGTCGTTTTTAGTCATAGACGATGATATATAGGTGTTGGCGCCGTTGTTATGAGTCACAGATAAGGATGTCTGCAGCCTGATAAGTGATTAACCGCTTAATCGAATTGGGGCCTCAGCCGAACTCAAACCTCCAGCCGAACTGTGGTCTTGGCCGAACTGAGATTCCAGACGGAATCTCATTTCGGCCGAAGATTTGCCGACCAAGAAACGGTCACCTTTTGACTAAGCGCAGAGAAAATCGTGCCTTCAGGTACGAAGAAAAAAACAAAACAAAAAGAACAACTGAGGTACTCAAACTGGCTAGCAGAAGAATCCGGAATCGTATTTTTGATTCTTTTCTGCACGTGGTCGTTAGTGTTCGAACGCCTTCGGGTAACGCGTTCGGCTTTCTCGTCCGCGTGCATTTTCGCGGCGAAGGTGCCGCCGAATTTTCTTTCCTTCTCAGCCCTGGCCGTACTGCTCCTTCACCTCGGCTTGGGGAGAGAAGGTTACCATAAGGGGGGAAAGGGTATGCAGCTCCCTCAGAACTTACCAGCCCGGGCTTCGTTACCCTTTCGCCTCGTGTTGGGAGGGGGAGGGGGAGAGGAGACAGCCCTAAGATGGAAAGGGGGAAGTTAAAAGAGGGATTCGCGCAATTAACTCGAGGGTGTGATAATTAATAGGTAGACCCGCATATCCCCGTCCCGGTCTCTCCCCTCCGCCGCCCCGCCAGCCTGGAAAGCGGGCAGCGGTCGTTTTTCACGCCTGGGTCACGAGAGCTCTGAAAGGAGCCAATCAGGGCGCAGGGTTTTTCGAGTTGGGGGAGAGGAGAGGCGAAGGATGCGGGTTGAGGAATGTTGCATCCCGACTGGACTGGACGCGCGAGGGGCAGCTGTCTTGTTGTTGTTGTTATCGTTATGACTTGGGAACGCACGAAAGTTCGATGCGACTAGTACTGACGGCGCGCGGGCAAGGTCGTCTCTCCGTTTAGTGTAGTTTCGACGCCCGATAATGGAGTATTAGATGTGTATCGATGCCGTGCTTGATACTTTCTGATTGGGTGCTATCGCGGCAGCTGAAAAAGAGCGCCGAATAAAAATAAAATTAGAAAAGGCTGCGAAGTGACTAGGGTATATTAATGGCAATGAGCAGACGGATGTGTTCAGCTTAGTTTTAAGCCGTAAGACGAGAGAAGGCGCTGCGGTCAGGCTGCCAACGCTTCATACACTCCGTGGACATCGTCCAAGCATGCACATATATGTGTGTGTGTGCGTGTGTTTTTTCTCGAGCTACCCAATCTAAACACATGAGTTTGGAATTATGCACGCTTTGAACTTTCCGGCACGCTATGTTCGTTTATCTCCAAATTCAAACTAGCTGTATAGGGAAAACGGCAAATCGGGGGTGATATTAAGCCTAGGCCCCCATATAAAAAAATTTTCCGCGCTTTCCATCGCGTTGAAGTCACACGTTAAATAACATGCAACTTGAGCACGTAGACTCGACAAAAAAAAAAAATCGGTATTTTGCGCACGTTTTCTTGTTGGTGTTGTTTTGTATTGTTTTTTTTTTTTTTTTTTTTTTTTTTGCGTTAGCTAGATGAATGTTAATTTTGCACAATCAAACTTCCATGTAACCCGTCGGAACGTCCCGATTTCAGAGTTGCCAGTGTAGAGCCTCTCAGGCTCTGAAACTAAACTTAAAACTTAAATAACTTTGCGAGAAAAAAAAAAAGTGACTTGTAGATTGGTGTAACGCGAGAAAACGCGAAAAACCTCCGACCAGCCGTGACGTCATAGGAGAATATTTAAGCCGCCAAGCGCGTGTCGCTCGTGTAGGCAGCTTGCCAGGTAGGCGGTTTCATTTGCATTCAGGCAACGAGGTGCAGACGTATTTTGTATTTTCCCTCAAATTTTTATATTTCGTGGCGCATATTCCAAGAAGGACAATCCTTTTTATTTTAATGTCCTTACATGTTTAGTTTCTGTGAAAAAAAAATCTCAAAGAAGCGGGAAAGAACGTCGAGGTTTGGACGATTGTCCCCCGTGTGTGACGTTTTTTAATCACTCTCAATCTCAAAGTTTTCAGAAGAGAGCTTCTATATATTTTTTTATTGTAATATATATGCAAGTAGGTAAAACGACATTATAACTACTATCTATTATTCGTTGCTCCAATCTTTATAAGATTCCACAAACATCCGCGAACAACTGTAACCTAAACTGCGGATTTTTTTCTTTTTTGAGTCGACTATGTTTAGTATTGCTTTTAAAACAATACCACATGTAGAACCTTTCATTGCTTTTCAAATTAAGCAGAGTTTGTGTCTTTATCATGTACGAGTACTGAGAAATAAATTGTGAAACAGAGGTTTTCACTTTTTGTTCAGTGTCAGCAGCTGTACATAAAAAAAAGAAACACATTTTAATTTTTTTTTTTAAATCTTAGCAGTTATTTACTGAGTAAAATAAAAACGTAAAAAAATAAGGAGCGGCAAAACTAAATAAAAACTATTCTGTTGTGTTATCAACATGAATTTCGCATTGAAAATATAAAATTTCGTATATAAAAATCTAGGCTTCCAATAGGAAGTGTATTTTACTTCAATATTTTACAATATTATACTTTGACATGTCTAGCATAGTATAGATTTTGTAGCACATAGGCTGCCATGATTGGAGAGGCTTGAGACCTCTCCAATCATGGCGCCGGCGGAAATTGCCTGAAAACCCGCTTTCGGCAGTTGCGATTTTATAGTGTGTAGACGTTTCGAATTGCAAACTCGTTATTATACACCTAATGACATTAATCTCTTTTATATGATTATTGATTAAACGTCCCTTAGATTCTTATAATAAAGAATAAAATATACAGCTATAACCCATAAACCCACCATCGGCATTTACTCTTTTTTAGCATATTTAGAGGTTTAAAACTCACAAACCAGTGCATGTACCTAGCTCTAACGGATTGTATTCTGGCTAAAAGAAAAGTGTAAATAAAACGCGACGCAAAAAAAAAAAAATAGAGGTTTTTTTTTGTTTTTTTTTTTATATACAGCGTGTTGAAATTGAACAAACAGGGAAAACTCCACTGTTTCATAATTTATTTCTCAGTACTCGTGCATGATAAAGACACAAGCTTTGCTTAATTTGGAAGGCAATGAAAGGGTATAGACGTGGTATTATTTTAAAAACAATACTAAACATAGCCGACTCAAAAAAAAAAAAAAATCCTCAATTTAGGTTACAGTTGTTCGCGGAAGCATGTTTGTGGATTTTTACAAAGGTTTGAGCGGCGAATAATAAATAGTAGTTATAATGTCGTTTTACCTACTTGCATACATATTACACTAAAAAAATATACACGCTCTCTTTTGAATACTTTGAGATTGAGAGTAATTAAAAAACGCTACACACGGGGGACAGTCGTCAAAACCTCGTCGTTCTTTCCCGCTTCTTTGAGATATTGTTTCTCAGAAACTAAACATGTCAGGACATTAAAATAAAAAGGATTGTTCTTCTTGGAACATGCGCCACGAAATAGAAAAAATTGAGGCAAAATAAACAATACGACTGCACCTCGTTGCCTGAATCCAAATGAAACCGCACAGGTGTATTCCCCGGCACTGACATTACCAGTCGTGTCCTCTCTTTCTGACTTTTTTTTTTTTTTTTATATAGCGAGTGCGCGTGCATTGCTTTTTCACAGGCGCTGAAGATGCGCGAGAGCGAAGATTTCGAAAACTCCTAGTGTGACGTCACGCCCCGGGAAGGAGGGCTTCGGCGGCACTTTGAAATTTATATTCTGCAGCCCCCGTGTACCACATCGAAACAAAAACAAAAAAACTCGATATTTGTGATTTTAGAGAAGACGATTTAGGTGTTTTTTTCCTCATATGCAGAACCGCTTCAGTTTCCCTCTCATCAGATCTGTCTCCAATTCAGACGACTGCAAAGCGACCCTTGTTTATAAAGGTACCTCTATGGTGCCCGTGCGATTGAGACGTAATCTCAACTTCGGGGCATGTCGGTGACCATTAAAATTTTGCAGGGCGTTTGGGAGTTCCGAAAAACATCTCATTATTGTTCCTCGACCAATCAGATTGTAGCGTTAGGGGGCAAGGACACCGATCAGCCAATCACGAAGAAGCAAGAAACGTGAACATAATGAGCCCACGTGCCCCGCGTCATTTGAGCCGTCGGTTCACTGCGCGTGCGCGGAAATCAGTCGGCGCATGCGCAACACCGACTGCAGCGCCTCTCCGGCCGCGTGGCGTCAAGAATGTTGAGTCGGTTTCTATAGCCCTGACCAAAAAATCTTCAAATGCCCGCTTATCTTTTTTTTTTTTTTTTTTTTTTTCAAATAGCCACCGTAACGTTATTATTATGTTGAGGCCAGTAATATGATGTCGATTCCCAAAATGACCGGGTCGACATAAAATACTCTGTTCGTGACGCAAGCATTTTTTAATATCCGCGAAAAGACGGACGTATTTATTTCTCGCAAGCTGCTTTCGCTATAGGTAGAATAATCTTACCTTAGCGGCTATAACTTTGGTCATTATTAATAATACGGGCAGTCTTAATAACGTCGCCGATAATGAGTAATGCGTACAAAATGGGAGGTTGTCGTGTGTCTCAGCGTAGGACTCGAAATGTTTTTTTGTGTGTGTGTGTGTGTGCGCGCGCGCGCCGAGGCAACGTTGTTTTTTTTTTTTTTTTTTTTTATTCCTGCAAGTGATGGAAATAAGATAATTGTTAGTTTTTCTTTTTTTTATGGCAATAAAGTGGGCGTCGCGCAATTTTTTTTCTAAGGTGTATAATTAGGTGCTTGACCAGACGTAAACCGAGGACAAAAAAAATCGCCTCTTAATGGATCGATCTGAAACAGATGGATCCCTTAAATGCGCTACCATGATTTCAAATTCAAATAAGTTGTGCACAGAGCGCGACAAAGTTGTCGCGCACGAAAGACCCTTTTCAAAAGCAGTCCGCACCATAATTGCCTGTCCGCCATTGCTCGATCACGTGCCCCAAGCATCTATTGCACACGAGGGTGACGTCATCGTTCGGCGTGAACTCGGCTTGGCTCCTATTGGACACGAGTGCTGACGTCATTGTTCGGTGGGGATTCGGATCCAATCGTGCGCTTCGCGTGCAAGCAATGGCGACCTCCAGTGTTGCTCGATGAACTTTTGGAAAACAAAAATTCTACGAAGTGCCGGCTATGAACAAAAACAAAAAAACAGCGATGCCGTTCTGTTTTTTTTTTTTTTTTGCATATTCTTTGGGATAGAATCGCTTTAATCTACGGAATTAGCTTGGATTTTGTAATCGTGCCCACTTGAGTGCACAATAAGGAGAAAGCGAGCCAACGGTCTGCGATTATTGTTTTGGACCAATTTTCGCTTCGACGAAATGGAGAAACTTTTTTTTTTGTAGGATGTATTAGTATTTGTTTTATATTTGTTCTGTGAATAGTCGAAGGTGACAAATAAAATGTCTAAAGCCTGATGAGCACCTTTATGTTGATGCTATGTCAGTGACCTCGTCTAAGCCTCTTCGCGACTCATTAAACTGTTAGCGTGCCCACTTTGATTTTTCTCTTCTGTGTAGGCCAAAGCCGCTTGGATCTAAATCAGTTTTTTTAAAGCTTAAACCGTAATATCCCGAGAGATGACCCACCTATAGAATCGAGAGATAATTGAGTGAAAATAAAGAGAGCTAACTTTTGGTGTGCAAGCGAGAAAACTTGGAAAAAAAAATGCTATTTTTAGATTATGTGTCCCCGCCAACCTCGTTATCGCGGCGAGGGGCAACGAAGCAGAAATGGCTGCATACTTCCCGGTCAGCAGTGTTTGCTTGCATCGCGGCATAGCTAACTATACCCGTTCTCACCTTAAGAACCCCAGTAAAAAAAGTTCTGCTCCTCGCGTAGCTTTACTAATTTCCCCCTTTATGTTGATAATTAAAATATATGTAAGTGCATTTTAGGTTAGATATATATTATCTCTTCCAAGACGTACACGTTCCAAACGCCAAAAGCATCGATCGCCTTTTCGTCCGACAAGCAAAACTCGTAAGAACTACTTCGCTCCGCGTATGAGGAATGCGCAAAGCTTGTTTTCTTTCTTGAGGTAACGACGGGTGTTGACGCATTTACGCCTAGATCATCATTAATCCGACCACTACTATTAGTAGGAGTGGGCTATTTTTCGGTGCTTAAAAGAAAATAGCAAGTCAAGCAAAAAAAAAAACAAAAAAAAAAAAACAGGGGTGGGTCACCTGGTGGGGTATCTCGCGGGATTTTACGGAAATTTATTTTAGCTCTCCAAAGAAAAAACAAAATTAGGGGGCGTCAGGCAGGGATTACGAGGTGATTTGGCAAGAGCCTATCTTGTTCGGTGTCCTCTTTACGTGTGTTCAGTACAATGCACGCAGTGGGATAAATGTGCCGTGACATGTAGCCAGTCCACTTTCGTGGGAACAGGGGATTTTTCGTAAAATAATAATAATAATAATAATAATAATAACTTTCGTAAGGGGTGCGAAGACACTAGGTATTTGAAGCGAACGCCATCAGGTATTCGCATCTCCAGCGCGTTGCTCGCCCTCCCGCGGCGGAAGCGGCAAGCGCTCTAGTGAGGGTCCCCCGATTCTCCTGTTCAGCGGGAACGGAGGAACTGGGCGCGATCATGGCTCGCCAAATGTCATTTCCGAATGTAAACAACGCTTTCACTGTCCCAGCGTAGTGCTGCAGCCGGTACGGCATTCTACCTAACGAGAGAGTTTTAGTACTGCGTATAGAAGCAAACGCAAGCGCTGTGCGTTTGCGTTAGAGTTGCGTGCCCCACGTTGTGCGTGCGCCTCATCGCCATGCGCCAAGCCAAGACCGCAATTTTGGGCTCCGCGCACGCGCTAACGGAAACGAACAGCGCTTGCGTTCACTCGTATACGCAATTCTAAAACTCACTACTGTTTCACCGGCTTCCAACGCCAACGCAACGTGCTGCAGTGAGCAGACGGGCAAGCAGGTAGGCGTTCCTTCCAACTGGTAAGGCTGAGATTGGCAAAACGACGGAGCGTAGAAATGAAGGTAACTAAATGTTAAAAAAACTACTAATTAAAAAAATGTTATTTTTTTATTCTTATTTTGTTTGGTTTTGGGGCATCTTGTCTGGATGCGTTTTTCGGCTACTTTGTAACTCCTGCCGATTGTCAAAAGTCGGGACTTTGAGAACAAAATATGCTTTACCCACAATTGATGTAATTTTAGATGGATTTCTCACATTAGCGATAATGCTTTTATTGATTTTAGACTATTTTTATTTTATGACTTGGCAATCAAAAATGCTGCATTTCGCACCAGGGATGATAATTAGCACACTTTTAATTGTCATACTTGTTCGCGCGTTTGAAATTAGATCATAAGCAACAAATTATATTAGAGCTTAAAAAATTGCGTAATAAAATTTAAATTTTAATATGATTATTACTAATACAAATCACGGTAATGTATGCCTCCCAATTGACGCCACGATCGCAAAAATACGCCATAACCATAATAGTCTTTCCAGAAAGGTGTAATTTTTTTTGTTTTATGCATATGAAAAACTCTGACATATAAAGATAGTGAAACAGTCAAACACTCGATGCGAAATAAGTCGTATGCGTCACGCGTTGCTATAAAAAACACACACATTTCAGCTGTCTATCTCGGATTCTGTTTTTGGGTGGTTGTAGTGAGAACTGTGTTTATATAATTAATACGTTTTGTGAACATATGATTGTAAAAATTGGATTTATTCTATTATTGTTGTGCTGGGAATAATGTTAAAAGCAATTAATCATCTAAATACCTAAAACCCATTAAAAGGCCCGCAGTTCATTATTTCATTAATGATCTGAGCGAGGAAAGGCTGCGAGAACGCACAAATATCGGCACTGATTTTTTCAACAACTACGATATTCTATGTTACCTCTAAGGTGTATGACATCTTTAAAATATTTTGAAGTGTCTGAATCGAACATCAAATAAAGTTTCCAGAAACACCTTCTTTAACAAAATTATTACGGTGTGAGACACATCTTGAGTTATGAAAGAATTCGAAATCAAGCCCTTTATCCTGAAATTAAACCCAAAAAGAGTTTAGTTTTAGTTTCGCTCCAGAATTAAAACGTGTCTCGTGGAGTAAGTATTACGCTAAACACCGTTTTTGTTTTCAGGATAAAGAGGTGACCTGCGCTCATAACACCCTGGCTTCCTCGTATTACCAGAAATTATTTGTGGCGCTCAGTGAACCCAGCACACTAGACAGGCTCAGCAGCGGCGCGCATCTCCGACCCTCACTATAACCGCCATTTTGAAAACGAGTGGCGCCACCTATAGTTAGTTGGAATCGCGACACTGGTCCGCAGATACTCGTGTCATAAAGCCTGCCGCGAACATGGCGTCTCTTGTACGGCGAGTGAGCGGAGTGACGCCGGCTTTAGGGTGCATACGCGTGTGCAGGAGCGCGCGTGCATGTGCACAGTTACACTCACGCGCAAACTATAGTATTGCTTTGCTGGTCTGGGAGAGCGACCGGGAATTTCGAGGAGGGATTAGGAAAGTTTTTGCGGGGGGCGAAGGGAATATGTGCGACCGAGATGTGGCTCGTTCTTGGGACCTGCACCCAAACTTCGCATAACGAAGAACGAAAAAGAAAAGTTAAAGAGGCGGTTGGTCTCGAGGGAGCACGTATTCGCGACTCCAGCGACCTATAGGGGGCGCCCCCACCAGACAAACATGGCGGCTGAGTCCAGGTCGCGGCGGGTCGGCCGGGCCGCCTGAACAGGTGGCGCGTTCAATTTAACAGATTTTCTTTTGTTTAATGCCCAATTTTATAGGTATTTGAACTGAGACGGTTAAGTGTAGCCGGTGCAGATAAACTTGCAAAGCATAGTTTTGTTTTGCCGGTGTTTTTTTGTTCTTTTCGTGTCAAACATTCGTTTCGGAGATTTCGTTCAAAACCGAAACTATGGGCTCCGGAGGGACGGTAATATACTAATCAGTTTTGATCATCTAAGGAAAGCGGCGATGACTACAGAATTGCTCCACAGAGATTAACTTTTCAGCTAACTCGCATGCCTCGACCATGCGACTTATCTGTCCGCGAAATCGAGCTTTTGTGCGTATCCGCATTTACGAAACAGCTCCAGTCGTCTGCTCGGCCAACAACACAGGCTGCAGGAAAATTACGAAAATTAAGCAACCGCCTCTTGAGCCAAGGACCGTGTTAACCCGACGGCGCCCACTAAGCAGCTGATACTCGTATTTCAATTCAGGTTTTAGTAGCAATCGAGAAGTCATTTTGACGAGCGGGTTATGTATTATATTACATACTAGGGGGGGGTGGGGGGGGGGGGGGGGGTCCCACTAAAGCGATATTAGTATACCCTTCGGGTTGAAATATGAGCTTAGTTGACTAGCTATTAGGTGAGCTGCTGAATAAAAGTATATTCGACAGACGGAGAATACTACTTAAACTTAGCCAAATGGTTCTATAGCCGGCAGCACGGGGACAAACTGAAGAGAGTCTTCACTGAAGATCCGCCCAGAACCTCTCTGCATTGAAAGGAGAAAATTAGTATTTTTTTTTGTGGCCGGTCAACCTGACCAATGTAGACGTATATTGCTGCTGGCTTCGACGTCCTCGTAATATAAATATTGGAGGCGCGATAGGTCAAAATGCCGTGACAGCAACTAACGTTGCGAGACATGTCTCCCACCTTTTGAAAACAGATAATTTCCCTCATTCATCATTTGCAGTGAGCAAGTTTTCCTGAATCAAGTAATTTCGAAATCAGACCAACTCCTTCAGTGTGGTCCAGAGGCTTTTTCGGCGAAAAGCAGCCAAGATGAATAGCCAACGCACCGACCGGCGTGGGTGGCTCAAACTTGAAGCTAACCGAACACAACCAAACTCAAGAAAAGCAGCTATCGAACCTTCCCATTCACTTGACTGCAACATTGACGTTCCCTCCAGTATCAGTTACCAAGTGTCGCTTTGAATGTGATTCGAGACAGACAAGAAATCACAAAGTTTTCCGTGATTCTTCCCCATCCAAGAAATCGAAAGCACGCGACCGTGTGCTGTGGAGTAAACGGGCTTTCAAACACGTAATAGAAGAAAAAATCTACTGAGGCTTCACCACACTAATGATCACTCACAAACTTAAGAAATATTCGGACCTTCGTCAAATTACATCGTTCGCCACCGCGCCGACAACACGTCTCCGCGAAAGCCACCAGAGACGCGTAGGGGCGCGGAGCGACCTGGACCGGCTGGTTCCCGGTTTTCCCGCTTGGCGGCGTCCGTTTTGCTGGAGTCGCGAATACGGCGGCGGCGGCGACGGCGCCGAAGAAGGTGTTTTGGACGATGGCTCCTCTTAGTCTACTTTATGGGAATTTAAACAGTTCTCGGTAGACGCGCAGCTGTGTGCGGCTAGCTCTCTCTTTCTGCGGGTTCTTCGAATCTGCTTTCCTAATCTCGCTCAGTTCCTCTCTGAGTGCGTGTGGCGAGGGGCATCAAGCGCCTCCGAGGTGCCGCGAAAAGATATTAGCTTTTTTGACTTTTTTTTTTTTTTTTCTTTTCTTGCAATGATTTGTGTTTGTTGGGTTTTGGCGTATACGTTTCTCGAAATTAGATACCACTATGTGCCTCATTTCTTTATTTTTTCTTTTCTTTTTTTTAATAGCGTGATTTTGGTGAGGTGTTTCTTCAGCGTCGCCGTGCACTTCACTTTCGAGAAAGTGTGTATTTGGTTGGTAGTACTTTTTTTTTGCCTCATTTCTTCAGATGTTTTTGTTCAGAAGTGATATTCCTTACGTCGACGTTTCTTGAGGTTGACTCTAAGCCTAAACCATTCCAATATTTACGAGTAATCAGACTAGCGTGCGATCCCCTCAGCCCAGTGCACGCGCCATGTTCGTCGCTTCGCAGAGCGAGCAAATCACGAGAGAATGCTGGGAACGTAGGTACACGCGCTGCACACGCGCTGCACACGCTCGCCTTCCTTATACAAAAGATTAGAAATAACTAATCAAAATGAAGCGCTTGTGGAACGCGCGCACGAAGTGTAATTTGTTTTACATTTTTGCTTTCGGAATAGTTAGAGCTGCAGACGCCAGCGCGCGCAGCGCGTGAACCTACGTTCCCGGCATTCCCTTTGACGCTTGGGTAATCCGAAAAAAGTATATTTGCAAGCATGGTGCCCCGACTGCACGTGCATGCTCGTGCGGCGCGCGCGTGAACATAGCTTTGACAAGCTTGTAATGGCACCGCCACGCTTGCAATCGTCTATATATGATACTACATTTGATGTGTATATGAGCACACCAACGCAGACGGTCGCGCCCGCCCGCTCGGGCTTGGCACACACGCACACAGACATACACACACGCACGTCACACGGACAGACAGACACGCAGCCAGAAACATATGCACAGACACGAACAGACAGACACACGACGTGCAGGCCGACAAACATATACGCACACAGGAGACACGACCACACATGGTTGATTGAAATAGAGTTAGGTTTAATAGTTGGCGCATTCATCAAGATAATGAATAAATTGACAGCCGTCATTCGCAGTCTGTAATTAAAAAAATACCGACGCGATAGAGAGAAGGAAGGAAACGGAACAGACGAAAGTTCTGATTATTTTCCCCCTTGAAGCGGCGCAGATGGCCGATATTCCTCGTTTTTTTTTTCTTTTCTTTTCTTGCGAGTGTTTTCTGGATGACTCTCCAGATTTAATTGCATCCCGACTCACGTCCCATCTTTGCTTCTGTAAGGGACTGTAAAAATCAAATAAGACAAAAATATTAGCGAGTTAAGTTGGACGGCGCACACATATGCATGCCCAAGTATAACTAAGAACCTACCGAGGTTACATCGACCGAAAGAAATGACCGAACAGTGCGCATTGGAACGGCTCCAAATGATCGCCGTTGCATTGGGCAAAAAAAGAAAACAAGCGGAATAAACGAGAAAGAGATTCAGGTAGGAGGGTAGCGACACGTGGAACATCGAACCTGCCCTGACCGGTGCGTTATGCGTGCAAGCAGAAACACTCATTACTTGAACTTAGTCACTTTTTTTTTGGTGACGAAGTAGCGATCTGGTTATTTTTGAAGAGAAGAAACGATTAACCAAAGCCTTCTATATACTGACAAAGCCTGGCACATCGCCACGACATGCGGCCGCCGAAATGGAAACGGTGGAGCGGCAGGCAACGGATGAGAGGAGAGCCACGTGACTGGCGCCCCGCTGTGGCGAGACGCCAAAATAAACTTCTCCCGAGCGAACAAGTGTGTTTCGGGTCCTCGCCGCTGCAAAAGCTGTGCGCTGGCGTCCAGGTTCCCCGAGAAATGGCTCTTTGATGCTCTGTGCTACCAGATCCTCGCGCTCCAAATCTGCGACCGGGCACTCATGGCTCCGTCATCGAGCTCTCATTCTTTGTGAGTCTAGACCAGGCTATGGACTAGCATAGTTTCGTTACTTTTCGATAATGTAACGAGTAAGGGTGTATTCAGTTACTTCTGGAGGGGAATGTGGACAACAGAGATATTCAACGGAGTTCTGTCCCAAGTTCGCGCCTGTAGTTAACACGACGACGAAACGCTAGACATACCACAAAAAATTATGTGCACAAGGAATGTCAGTGTAGCCAAAGGTGTCCCTAAATAAACGCGTAAAAAAAAAAAAAGAGGAATTTACGTTACGAGGAAAAACACTGGGCCCATTTAGCGAGCGAAGAAACGAAGGAGGTGTGCAAGGGGGCAGCAGCCGAAGTTACATGTCGTATGCACTTCTGCCCCGCTTATCATCCAGGTGTAAAGTGCCGAGCTCCTGGGCTAGGGGGTGTAGATTCATGCGGGACGTTTTATATATCTTTGATGCCCCGCGGAAGAGAGCTCACTGCGCAAGCTCAAAACGCGTCCCTGAGCCCAGAAGACAATGATGACATAGTTTTTAGCATAGCATATACATAGGATTCCCTTTTCTTTTGTCTTTTTCGGAGTTTTCTTGTTTTGTCTTTTTGTGAAATTTGGTGGTGTTTTTTGTAGTTTATTTTTCGTTTGAAATCGGGAGTTTACCGTGTTCGTTTTTTTTTTTTTAAATAAAAATGAATAATTTGGGGACAAAAACGTAAATTAAATATATATATATATATATATATATATATATATATATAAAACGGTGTCCAAAGGTTTTTCTGCAGCTGCATTGGGCATTGGCGCCCTTCCGATTGGCAGTACTGTCTCACGACGTCTCGAAAACAAGTAAACTATACTGGACGCATAAGACCTTATGAAATCTGCAGGTTCACATCTTTCACCGCGATAAAACACAGCCCCGCCTCCCTCTACACTCCGTATCACTTGTTGCGTTCAGTCTCCTGTAGTCCGTTGGAACTCAAGAAGGTGGGGCGAGGGAAAGGAAGGCCGGGCTGGAGGAAGCAGACGAAACGCTAGAGAGAGGAGGATGCTTTCCCCCTCTCCCATCCAGCGTTCTGTCTGCTTCCTTCTCCCTCGCCCTCCTCTCCCGTCCCGCCTTCCTAATACTCGCCCTTTCTCTCTTCGCCAGGCGTTGCCTTTGACTGCACTGCACGCAACTAGTGACACCTATAGTGTGCACGGTCCAAGCTGAAAACCGGAACAGCGGTTTTCTCTCGTGATCCAGAGGTACGGTCTTTTTCAAAAGTGTAGGGCCCACCGCGCGCGTGGCCGCAGCGGGTCGCGTCGCAGACGAGCGGTCCAGAGACCGCTCGTCGGGCTGGCTACGAGATTTTTGAGAGCGAGGAGGAACTTACTCTTGTGTCGCGCTCGCCTTGGTAGCGAAGTCGCGCAAAAATAGCGAGGGCGAAGTCCCACCTCGCTCTCAAAAATCTGGCAGTCAGCAAGCGCGAAGGCGAGCACTGACGACAACAGCGCAGCTCGCGCGTGGTGGGCTCCAAACTTTCGGAAAAGACTGTACATTGGCATATTGTACATTGAACGAACCTTGACGAGATAAACGGGAAACTACTTTTTATCAATAGACCAATATAAAAAAAAGGAATTGGCCTTCTTTTAGGACCAGTAACCCTGTGCCCTGACAAACTTAGTTCTTTAAATGTGATTGTTGTTTGTTGCTTTTTTGTGTCATCTTGACCTCGAAATTTCGAATTCTTCGGTTAAATCCGAATTGCCAACATTTTGACAAGCTTTTCTGTGTCTTTTATTTTTTTTTTTTTGTGTTAATCGATTTATTTGGAAACACGGAACCCTACCTATGCATCAACGCACGACTTTGATGCCACGTCGCTCCGGTGGCGCTGCTGTCGGCACGGCACATGCTTATAGGCGCTTCACGCGAATCTGGTTAATCGGGCGGCGACTTGCGCCACCTAGCCCAAGCTCCTAATGTCAACAGGTAACTAATATCCGACGTGCCGCCGACAGCGTCACTCCAGCGGCGTGACGTCACACAAACACGCGACCCGCGTGTTGGTGTAAACGTTAACAAATGTAAATGCATGCGTGTTCCTCCCTTCCTTCCTCGTACCCCAAATAACCTACGACTGCAACTAACACGTTTACACCCGCCGGCGATATGAAGGTGAACACCTTACCTGGTTCTTGCCTGTTTTACGGCTCCCGAAAGCTATATTAACTCTCAACGTCTCGAATGGTACGTGGCTTGGGGTCTAAACTTTGCGTTCTAGCCCTCTTCTGGAACAGAGCTTGTTCCAAAACTTGCAGGAGCGTCAAAAACAAGAAGAGGGCTGTTCACCTTCATATCGCTCGCGGGTGTACATAAATATCGCGGTGTTTTCTTGACAACAGGGATACTCATTTTAACTCCGTGGCGTCTTCTGCTGACCGAAGTCTATAGGTTTTCTCCGTCGCGATTTCAGGTCCGCCTTCCGAACCTCAAGCGGCTTCTGTATCCTACATTGGTCCGACTTATATTAAAATACGCATCTCCCGTCTGGCACCCTCACCAAGCTATACGCTTCAACAGACGGAATTGAATCCGTCCAAAAGCGTGCAGCGCGTTTTATTCAATCTGATCACACTCGTTTTTCTTTCCCTCACCCTACTTTCCACACGTCGGAAACATTTCCGTCTCTCCCGTTTTACACAAAGCTTTTTTTTTTTTTTTTTTTTTTTTTTTTTTTAACGTAAAACGTCTTTGGCTAGGTCTTCACATAAGGTGAAGCCTAAGAAAGTGTAACCGCGGATTTGCCCGCCAAATTTAGCGGGAAAACTGAATTTGTGTGTAGGTCACTTGATATCAAGCAACGTGGCGTCAGTTTACCCGCTAAATTTAACGGGGAAAATGAGGAAAGGAAGTGGAGTGAATGGTATGGAGAGTCCTGGAGGCAGAGCTGGAGAAGAAATGCCCGGAGATTATTAGCGCTAAACCGAGAACCTTTGACGTCGCAACACATTTGCAGGGCGATACATTTTCTTTTTTACTCACCCTTACTGAGACAGTCTCTTCTGACTTCCCGAATCTTAGGGTTGATCGTTCCATAAAATAGCCCGGCCACAGTGTTTCTCCACAGCCCATGAGCGTGCACTTCTCCCCGCGACGCCATTGTTCACTTGAGCGAACTTTCCCAGGAATTCGTGACCATCGAAAACCCCTCCGACTTCGCGAAGCAATCGTTCATTTTTTTTTTATTAAAAACGCTTTTCTTTTTAACGCCTTATGGCCCGGAGGATATTGTATACGAATAAATAAATAAATAAATAAATATGCCATTTCAAAGTCTACAAATCCACAATCCAGCCGTGCACTCTGTAAGCTTCTGTTTTCTCGGACCACGATTACAAGATGTCTACGTTTTGAGGGAAAGGGCGGAAGCAAGTTGACCCTTTTCACGACCCTTCCTTGAACTTGAACTGGGGTCAGAAGGGCGGAAAAAAAAATAAGAAAAAGAAAGGGGGGGGGGGGGGGGGGAAGTGCCAAGGGCCGCTGGCACGACAGAAGCTGGCCCCTTATTGGGACCGCCAAGTACGCAGCGGCGGCTGCAGTGGCCAGATCTTCTCCTGTTCAGCCGAGGCGAACAAAAACCGGTCCAACGTTTGCGACCGCTCGCCGCCGGTAGCATTCCTCTCCTAGCTCGTCCGTTTCTTGCGCTTTGCACACTTTTCATGCTGTAGTCCTGCTTGGATTCGTCGTTTCCAGTGTTTTCTTTGGTTCTGGGTTTCTGCGCGTGTTTCCTTTACTCTTTTATTATCATTACGCATTCGGCGCTTCGGTGGTAGGGGGGGGGGGGGGGCGAAATTTCGGTGGTGGTCCTTGGAATCGAATCGATTATATGCGCATAAACAATCCGGGGAGTGAGTAAACCCAACGACGGTGGTAGCTTGTTTGAGGAGCTTGACTAAAGTGGCAGCTAGCGATGGAGGGAGCTTCGTCGTGAAGTGCTACGACTCTTTTTTGTCCGTGAATATTATACGCGAGTATTTTATTGCATTTGGAAGAGTGTCCTTTTTTGTAATTATTATCGGATGGTTTTGGCGTGCCACGTTCCTTTCCATAAACTGCGAAACGCACGCTCTTTGTCTCGCACCTTCCCCCTTTTGTAAAACAAAAATCAAAATCAATTTTTTTTTGTACTTTACGGATTTTGAAGCTTAGGGTCACTGTACCGCTTGCCGCCACCCTTATTAGGTATATTTCAAACTTGAGACGAAGAAAAAAAAAAGGCATAGTTACGTACCTGTTTCTTGTAAATATAACTTTATATATATATATATATATATATATATATATATATATATATATATATATATATATATATATATATATATATATATATATATAGTGGTCGTGAGAGCTTCTATGAATCGAAATGTAGGTACTGCAGAGCGGATACAAAAAGTGATTCGCCTAATTTGTGAGTTGGTGGGAACAGTAAAGTTCGTTGCTTCTCTGCTATGGAGGAAGGACAGCTTCTTTTCACGTGGCTCGGCGATGCTGACCGAAGGATCGAGGAGGCGACGTTCAAAGTTGAAGTAGGAAATGTATTTACTGGTCATTACAAATAGTTTACAGCATGGTGCGTGCACAGCACGGAATATCGATCGTTCGAGACTCTTCAGTTACAGTCGAGCTCTCCCCACTCTGCTTCGTCTCCCATTTTTATCTCTTCATGAGACAAAGCGTGGCAGGTGCAAACAATCACTCTCCCCTCTCCCCCGTCACTTCACCAATCGTGTTTCGATGTCACTTTCCCCAAATTCCGCCCAAGTAACGCGCGATGCCCTCTCCCTCGTCATGGCAGGGTCACAAAGTTCCCCATACATTTCCCCGATCGCTGGACGGACGAGCGTCGACATTGTATTCATTCTTTTAGCCGGCACCTTTAAGAAGGTCCGCGTTTCGGGGACCCGAGGCGCCCAGCCGATTAGCGGCGTCCCCAACTTCCCCTGCTTTTGTCCCGCGAAATATACTGAGGAGGGCTGAGAATTGCACCCCAGGGTCGGCCAAAAGTCAGCGGCCTTACAGGAACCTTACAAATTCCTCGCAAATTCCTTACAGCGAATTACTTACAATTGCAACAAAGTACTTAAAGGTGTCTTACAGACTTCCACGGATCCCCTTCACTCCAATGTTTCGTACCATGTGATGAAGTTCAGTCGACTGATGACGAACGCCCCGAGGGTTTTGTTGGCTGCATCAAAACTGACATTTTTTTTTTTTTTTTTTTTTTTAATGTTCGGCTATTTTGTGTTTTGCCGCCTGGCGACTGTGTCAGTGATTGAATGCGCGAAAAGTCAGCTCAATTTGGGTCTAGACTTCCGGGCGATTCCCACCTTTCTGGATCGAATCAATTGGAGGTTATTTTGTTCATTTCATATTGACGGACCGTACTAATTCTGCCTACGCAGTCAATTTTTTTCTCTCGTTTTTTTTTTTTTTTTTTGCGAGGAGTATAAATACGTTTCACACTTTGCACGTACGGGATTCCCCACACAAAGTAGCGCACAATACGGAACCCATGCAGGGTGGGGTTCTTGCACTGCTTGTAAAACGATAGTCGTTTTGAGTAACCAGCACTAAAAGTCCCCCCTTCACAACTGTACGCTGCTGTTGACGCGATATCATCGAGCGGATGCCAAATCGCAGGCAGATGAGATGGGATAACGCCACCGTTGTTTAATAGTATATGTCACCTGTCGGCATCACTAGCCTCCGCGATCTGTTGGCGTTTCTTCACCAGTATAGCGCCTCCCGCGTAAGGAAAAAGAAAAGTAGAAAGAAAATACGTGAAGGCCTATCTGCTCGACAACGTCCCCCCTTCAAAAAAAAAGCGACAGGCCTTTTTTATAATAAGACACACCAGCCGGACGGCTGCCAGTGCCTCGCGTCAGCCGATCAAACGCTCAACAAGGTCGTCAGCCGACGCCATCGGCGCGATGATGCGATCACGTTTCGGGCAGACCGTGCTCTCGAAAGAAAGCTAGACACAACGTTGTAGCCGAAATCGGCAATAGAAGGGAACGAAAAACAAGCGGGCCCCGAGCGACACCTCCTGCATAGCAAGGCCCTAGCGCTAGAATTTTTGACGTCACCTAAAAGGGTCCAGTGCGTGGCACGTATCGGATACGAGTTCGGCGTCGGCGTTCGACCGGGATTGTGTGTTCCCGCCGATTTCCTGCGAGAGCTCCCACCGAACTCTGACGTAACACTCGTCTCCAATCTCTGTGCCCCGCGTCGGCCTATCGTAGGTGACGTCAGAAATTTGGGTGCTTCGCCCTTACTGTCGAGGAGAGTTGTTGCTCCGAGGAGAATAAACGAGAGAGAGGAACGAGGAACAGAAGAAGAAAAAACCAGAATAGATGAAGGAGAAATTTGCGGATATGTTGGATGTGTCCGCGTGTGTATGAGACGAAGACGCTTGAGCGTTGATGATTCTGTGGCACCGTGTGAACAGTTTGAATGCGGCTTTGCGCTGGCGCGCTCTGTCCGTAGTCACGTGACAAGTTCCTAGCTCTGCATTAGGTAGGACGGGCGTCGGTTCATCGTTAGGTGATCGAGAGTGAATAGCTCTAGGGGGGAAAGGTTTGTAATCTCCGTGTCCGATCGGCGTCCGAGCGAAGTTGTCGGCCCGAGTTTGGACGGACGGGTCGGCGACTCCGTTCCGATGGCCGTATACCCGAAACCCATCAAACTTTTCGGATGTGGTGGTTGTATTTTTATTTTATTTTATCCGACTGGACTTCTATCCGTAATTTACGTGCTGCATTCGGCGAAGCGGAGCACTCAGTCTTGCACGTGTGCGAGCCGCCTGGCCGATCGGGAGGGCTGTGACGAGGGACAGTGAAGCATCAATCAACTTTGCAAAAGCTTTTTTTCTGTCCGGGTTTTGCTGATGATTTGGGGATACGGAAACTCCCATATCTGTATATTTGTTGAGCGATGAGACGATAAAAGAAACTCAGTAATCCCGGAGAAGCGGAACAAAGACGACAAAAGACAAACACAAATCCTTGGCGGTTAGTGTTTGTCTTTTGTCCCACTTGGTTGCCCTTGTCTAGCGATTATATTTCCATTCTTGTCCAGCTCGCTTGCACCTTTGCATTATAAAAAAAAACTCCCAGTCCCTCGAAATATCGACAATGCGTTACCCCAGCTAAAAAAAAAAAAAAATTACAATATTCGGTCTGGCCTAGAAATCTTCAAATTTCGATGTTGTCTAGGGTCGTTCAGAAATTCAATCTTGTTACTTGGGCGAGAGAAGGGGGGGGGGGGGGGAGGGGGGGGGGGAGGCATATCTTTGATATGCTATAGAAATTCTACGTGACGTCACAGATTTTCGCGATCCGTTTAACGGGATTTCTTCTCCCTTGTACTCGTTATCTGAAATGTGTTTGTTTGGCGCGCTTGTGGAAGCGGCACTGGCAATTGCTCGCGCCACTGGACTGTTTCTTTTCGTAAACAATGGATCGGTGTTTTGCTGCAGAGCCTCCGTATAAGTTACGCTTAGAATGTCGGCACTCCGTTTCCCGATCATTTTTGTGGGCGCCGCCATTTTTGGCTCCTATTGCCGAGCGCGGCGCAACATGCTCCTTTTCCGGAATCTCATCGAGGAACATTGGCCTTCGCCATTTCTGGTGATATCCTGGTTGATATCCCACACTGCCTGGTGAAATACTCCGCGACAACTTTTCTTGGCAATGCAGTGCATTTTGGCAATGCATTTTGAGTGTGCGCGGGCTCTCCTCCTCTCCTTGGAAATGAGGAGAGGAGGAGAGCCTGCGCACACTCAAAACGGGAGAGGGGACGCGGGCCTGTACCTTCCACTGCATTGCCAAGAAAAGTTGTCGCGGAGTATAGTTAGGGGGATAAAATTGGTCTTAGAAGGGCGGGAGAAATCATATAAAGTTTTTGTCTTTTTAGACTTAGGCTAGGTGGCGCAAGCTACCGCCCGTTACAAAGGGTACTGCCATTAACATCCATCTATGGGTCAGGAAGCGCATGATTGGAACGTTTCTACGGAAATTTATGCTGCATAGTACACCTATGTACCGACCCTTTTGTTTTTTGACGCAGTAAACACGTTAGTCGGAGAAGCGTTTTAGGTACCGTAGTCTCACCACGATGCAACAGACGCAATGATAGTTCGCCTAGTGGACGACTTGTCCCTCTTCGCAATCGACCGAACCCGAAATAGCGCGAGACACAAAAATGCGGGGATTCGCTCTGCTCCAGATCCATTGGTTCGTGTGTTGTATATATACCTACGTATACCCTTCTCCCCGCAGAGTGACGGCGATGAAACAAGAGGGCCCGTGGGTTCGGTCCAGCTATATATTCCGAAATTATTTCCGGTCGTTTCTATCACGTGATCCGCGTCGTGGTCGTGACCGATCGAGGAGCCCCAAAGCAGGATCCGGGGTAACTTCTTGGCCTGGTTCTTTGCCTGGACGCGCTCTGCTGCGGGACTGCAGCTTTGTCTGCTATCTCGTATCATTATAACGGTGCTTGGAATGCGGCTTCGACTCGCGTGTTTAGCGCTTTTTTACATTATTTTATTTTGGTGTTGGGACGTTTTTTGTTTGTCTCCATCTTCCGTCGTCTCCGTTTTCTTTTAAAAAATGTGTGCCATGGTATTATTATCATACGCAGTATCCAAACTGACAAGCAAAACTTCCCGGTTCCTTGCGGTGTTGTGCAAATCAATTCGGGCGACAGCCGATGCCCTGTACACTAATTATGACGTCATGTGACGTCAGAATGTCACGTGATGGGGTCATGGTATGACGCGCTGTGGCATCGTGATGCTACGTCATGGTGTCTGGTTACGTCATTGCTCGACACGATGTCACGGTGTAGCGGGATGTCACATGACAACTGCGACGTTAGGCGAAGAAAATTTTCCGCTAAATTTGGCGAAACAACTTCCCGGCCACGACGGCCCATGCACACCCGGAGATCTGCTGCGTAACCTCGCCGATGATGGCTGTTGGTCTTCCTCAATATTTCTGCTATATCGTCCTGGCGACCATTATAGACTACTCACGACTGGCCTCTATCAATCATGCACGATGTCATTTGT
>NW_024609837.1:45586339-45665050 GCF_016920785.2 Ixodes scapularis
CGGAACGCAGATGTGTGAACCGGCCTTTACGAGCCTACTCTGTTGGTACGCTTGAACGTCACGGAAAATCGGACTCCTCGCTTTTCGAGGTGTCGCCACGGGTTGAAATACTGGCGGGGTATTAAGTGATTTGTTCGGCACACAAGAGTCACTACAGGTTATGACTCTGTCAACATTGCCTGAATCCTATTCTAATTGTAAAATAAAATATCGAAGGTGTCTTCCCGGGCACAATGTCCGCCTATATCAAAATCGAACTTGGCGGTTTTTTTTTAAATACAATATTTAGCATTATTTCGCGCATTAAAGGGGCACTGACACCCCAAAGGTCGTATTTATTTTTATTGTCTAAAACGATGCAAGTTGCAGTCATAGACACGCAAAAAAAACCGCATCGCGAAAAAAAATGTTCCCGCGCGCGCGCGCGCCTTTTTATTTTTGGCGTTTGATTTTCCCGCCTCTCGCCTCCTCGCTTCTTTTGATCGGTGACGTCAAAAATCAGGAAATTTAGAAGCTTTGTAGGCAACATCTCTATAACATTTAATTACGGCAATCCTAAAACATGTTTTTTAACGCAATTGCGAACGCACTACGGCCCTTCTTTTTGAAATACCAAAAATCGGGAGTTCGTTGTGGTGCCGTCTCCTGGATTTGTATCCTCCAACGGAAAACAGGCGACACCGCTCAAAACCGGTCCGCCTCAACGCGGGCGCTCGCTCCTTTCCTCCTCGCTTTGGGTCGCCATGGCAACAGTCGGGAGTGGTGAAAGGAAGTCGACTCTCAGGTCTCCGCAATTTTTGACGTCAAGGCACCGGTGCCGATCGCGCGGGAACTTCGAATTCGGCATTTGGAAATTGTTTTTTTCCTTCACAAATACTGAATTCCCAAATTTCAAATTTTGAGGGTAATGTCCCGGCATCGTTATCAATCGTTTCGGATAATAAAAAAAATTATGATTTTGATGTGTCAGTGCCCCTTTAAGTTCCCGGAAATTAGCAGCACATTCGGAAAGTTGAAGTTGAGTGTTTTTTTTTTTGTTTTTTTTTTTCCATAACTCGCGGAAATGATGACAAACGGTTTCTCCGGACATTTAGTTGCACATTCACAAGATATATTATAATTTATATTGCATAATTATCAAACCCGCGGCCTTTCTGTAACCATCGGTTCGAGACAGATTCTCTGTCGCTCGGTTAACAAGTGTTCATTCAACGCAGTAGCGCACTTCAACGACCCGCTGATCAATCTTGCCGTCCGCTACACCATTGTAAAAATTCATTACGGGCTTGAATCATCGCGATATGTGTCATATGCCTTCCAACGATAAGAAGTGTTTCAGAATTGAATTGTAAAAAGTTGGTTATCAGATATATTATATTTATTTTACAAGAAATTCTTGCCTCACTCTGAGCACCTATGCACTCGACCATAACAACGTAAAAAAGAAACATGAATAAACAACGGCCAAGGGGAGCACAGCTTCACGCACGAAGCCCGAGAAGCCCGGGCAATTGGCGCCTCGGAGTCGCGTCCAGCCGGCGCGCCGGCAACCCGGCCGTGGCCGTGGGGCAGGCAGGGGCAGGCGCCGCGACGTTGCGGCCACTGCGCGCCTCCGTCACCGAAGGCACACGGCACACGGCGAATTCTGCGAATCCCGATGAGCCAGTAGATTTATTGGAGTAAGACAGATGGCAGCGTGGCAGCGTCTCACAGGCGTCCATTCTAGATGCCACTTGTCTCTATGCGACGCTCTAATTGGCCCACTGAGTCGTAGCTCCCACAGTTTGCTAAGTGTGCCCTTAGGCAACCAGCCCAACCAGCAATGCAGCTTGGAAGTTGGCACGACACGTTGCGCCATCTAGCGACTGAAAAATAAAACAAATTGGATAGTCCAGGACGGCCTGGGTCGCGAGGACTGTGGGCGAGCGCATTTAGAAACCACGTGTGAACGTGGCCCTTTGGATCGGCGTGAGCCTTTTTAGAACTGTTTTTTCATAAAATTAAGTCTCAACTTCACGTCTCTATGACCTTTCCGGGTTCCTGTGACGCCTGTCCTAAGCCTTGAGTTTCCCCAAAAATAAACGCCGCTATTGCTGCGTGAAAGACTGCCACGGTCGTGCAGGTGACCCAAGCGTCAGACTTTACCGTTTCCTTTTAAGACCTTGGGAAGCGACACGGCGACAAAGTGGATTACTGGAGTGCGATGCATCAAGTAAGTGAATTTTACATTAATTGTTGAAGTGAACGAAAATAGATGTGCAGGCTTGGAAAGTGGTCTGACAGACTCCTTTTGCAAAATAACGTATTTATACTAGTTTTTTTACGAGTCTCTGAGACAAACCATTTAGAGAAATACAGTAGGAAAAATTGGGGCCGATTGTTGCTTCGCTTTGACGTCGAGAATCAGGCGATCAGGTCTTCAAGCGAGATGCCCTTCGACCTGTTCCGGCACTCGTAGTTGTAGGCGTGCATTTGGTTGCGACCGCGCGCGCCGTTCGGTAGGCGCGGTCGCAACCAAAACCTTTTAAGCATGCAAGTTTTTAAATAGTGGATTTTCGTAGAACAAATTTTTGTTTGTTTCGGCTACCAAATTTAATGCTGAGTCTGGTAACAAATGTGACGGCGTGCAGAAAACAATATGCAATTTTTTTTTTTTCTAGAAAAAGCTCATGCGAAGCGTAAATATCTTTCTCACACGCACACTTTTTTGCCTGTCGCCGGACTTGTGCACTGTTTTCTAGCACGGAGAGTTTGGTTCTAATTACCCACATTTGATTCTAGTGTCGTGGGGGGCGCCGGGAGAAGAAGAAGACGGTCGAGCAAAGCGCGAGCGGGGGCCAGCCGGCGAGGAAAGAGGAAGAGCGTGCTGCACGAGGCTGGGGCCGGGCAGGAACGATAGAGCCGTTCTGGCTGGTCCGGCCCATGTCGGTCCCCGGAGCGTTCCACCAGCGAGCTTCGGATCAGGACCGGCGGAAACGGCGAGCCTGGCCTTATCGGCCTAGTCCATTGCGATCCAGGAGTGGTTCTGCAGCGAAACTCTGGCTGTGATAGCCCGGAACAGCTAGCGTACGCAGTGCGTGGGAAGGACGATCCGCAGGCGTGGACACGGACTCCGACTGCCAGCTATGAACGACGGGCGACAACTAGGGTCGGCGGGTCCGGACTGCCGGCTCTCGAAGACGGGCAACCGGGAAGTACAGTAAACCCATTCGCTGCCTTCTCATTGCGTTGTGTCACTTCCTGGGAGACGAGCGAAGCACAGACCGATCGGGCGGCGATTATTATAGAGCGACGCCGCAAGCGCACGAAGGCAGTTCAAACGGGTGTCCAAATGACAGCTCCAGATTATGCTCTCAACGCTTGGACCTATCAAGGCTCCCGATGGTCTTAAAAAACCGCATAAAATAAAAAGGGACATGGCGCGCACGTGCACACGGGGACTGCTGAAATCGGGTTCGTCGCCGCTCACCACGGCCCGACGGGCAGACTAGCCACTGGCCGACCCATTAAAGGGGCCATGAAACGAATTTCGGGCTGGGATAAATGATTTTAAATTTGGACTTTACTAATCGCATATCGTTCAGTCGGCCAAAAGAAAGAGGGTTGAAAGTCAAAAGCCAACGTTTCAGTGCGAACATTTGAAGATATAGCGGACTATTTTGTACCTTCTTGCCTTCGAAAGTTCTCCGCCTTTTCACTGATACATCCGCGGTTCCAAAAGCGCGTCACCGGCGCCAAACTGACGTCAGCAGAGCCCAGCTCACGCATTGGACACGAGAACTGCGTCACTCGGACGTATGCGCTCGTCAACAATCAATCCGTCGACGAATATTTGGATTCGCGTTCGCGGCGAATGAGTGCCCTGACGGAACTTATTGTCACTGGGGAATGACAAGTTTTATGGTGTGCATAAAAAGCACGGTGGAAGCTAGGAGTCATCGCACCGGTGCCGAAGGAATGTCACTACCACGTGATTTCACAATTCGCATTTGAGTTGAGGATTAAAGCTAAGGAGGAAGAAGTAGGAAAATCGTTTCATGACCCCTTTAAGAGAGACCCCTCCGCTTGTGGCGCCGAATGCAGCACTCTCGTGGCGCCGCCTGGCCATTGCCGGCTGGCTGTCATGCACTTGCGCCATCTTGCCCCAAACAACACTTAAAAGCATGATATCGCACAATTTGAAAGACCTCACTCGAAGCTTCGATCGATCATGACGCCGCCTTTGTCGCACTTCCTGAGTGATGACTCATTGCGAAAGGTACGTTGAGGTGCGCGGAGAAATAAAATTCCGGGTGCTGTTGAGGATCATGCGAGTCATTTAATTTTATTGCAGCTGTGCGAACGTTATAGTTGACGCAATCATAAAATTCTGTGCCCACTGACACCAACTTGACAACAGGAACCGAAATACACACGAACCTTTCTATGCCACAGAGAGAGGAGCGCTAGCCGTTTGGAGCGCTCCCCCAACTCCGACGTTACCGCGCCGCCTCGAGGCGCCGTCAGTCCGTTGGCGTCTCGCAGTCTACCGTGAAGCGAAGAGCGAACGCCGAGGAGAAACGAAAGCGACCCCCCCCCCCCCCCCTTTCCTCATACCCCCTCTGCCCTCTACAGCTGGTTGAGACATTGCGGAGGGCGCTGGCAAGGAGGAGCCTGCAAGAACAAGCACCCCCCCCCCCCCCTCCTCCGCCCTCCACAGGAACCGGCGCGTTCACATGGCGAAGGAGCAGGCGAGCGACACCCAAACCAACCTTGAAGGCCCGAACCCCACGCAGTAGTTGCGAAGCGAGAGTCTCCTCGCCCACTAAGACGGCCCGGGAGCTCACGTGACCAACCCCGCTATGAATATACCAGCGCTCACCGCGACTCATCCTGGCCATGGTCCTCAGGCTCACGCCATCACGCAGACTAATGCGATCACCGGACTCATATCCACCCAAAGACTCACGTCTTGATTCAGGCTCATGCTCATGAGCCTCGAAACTCACAATCACACTCATGAGTACTTCACTTAGCGCTCAAGCTCACACTCACACTCAAGAGTTTTAAGAACTAACAATCACACTCACGGTCAAACTCACGTTCATGAGTTCGTAGGGCTCACACTCGCACTCACACTCAAAGAGTTTTAAGAACTCACAATCACACTCACGATCAAACTCACGCTCATAAGTTCGCAGGGCTCACACTCGCACTCACACTCATTAGTTCTCAGAACTCGCGATCACACTCGCGATCAGACTCACGCTCATCAGTTCTCAGGACTCACACTCACACTCACACTCATAAGTTCACGTAACTCACGATCACACTCACACTCACACTCACAATTTTTAGAGACTCGCGGCCTCACTCACGATCACCTCAAATCTGATGGTGAGCGTGAGTGATCGTGAGTGATCGCACTCATGAGTGAGAATGCCGAGGTATGCTCAGACAACGGTCCCCAGTTTGGATCGAGCGAGTTCCGGCGATTCGTGAACCATTGGGGAGCCCAACTGGTGACTTCTAGTCCATATTACCCCCAGAGCAACGGGGAGGCCGAAAGAGCGGTACAAACTGCAAAGAACCTGCTGACGAAATCATCGGATGTGGCGCAAGCTCTTCTGGCACACCGGACTACCCCAGGGCCTGAAGGTTTCTCCCCTGCAGAGCTTCTGATGGGACGGAAGCTCCGTTCAACAGTTCCGAGTGCGCCAACTACACTGAGACCTCACTGGCGCCACTCGAAGAAATATCGACAACGGTACCGGTTTCGTAAGACGAGAGAAGCGTCTGACTAAAACAGACGCCATAGGACGAGAGACTGCCAGGTGCTAACCCCCCACTCAGCGGTCTGGATCCACGCGGGTGCGGCTTCGCAGGGAATGATACAAGGCCAAGCAGGACAGCCTAGGTCTTACCTCGTGGAAACGGACCAAGGGGCAGTACGACGCACCCGGCACCATCTTCAGCCCGCGAGCTCCGAGATGGAAGCAGCCGGTCAACAGGACAACGACCTTTCAGCAACCGTAACCCGGAGTGGCCGAATTTCGCGTCCTCCAACTCGTTATGGACATTAATGCTTAAAAGGGGGAGGTGTCATATAAGTGGGAACGCATCTTGCGTTATATGTAGGGTTCGGAGTTTTCGGTTTAAACCGATAAAAACCGATAAAAGTACGCCGAATTCATTTTTGGAAATTCGGTTTTAACCGAAAAAGGTCAGTTTTTAGGTTCGGCATTTTCGATTTAAACCGATAAAAGTTCGTCCAGTCCATTTTCTAAAATTCAGTGTTAACCGGAAAAGGTCACTTTGACCTTCCAGTCGTACAACAGAGCCGTGGTGAAAAAGCGGAACGACGGTGTCTATCGAAACGTGTCCGAATGTATGGGATACACGAATGGCATCACAACGTTTTGGTTTAATATGCGCATCATTGATCGGAACGTGAAGTCCGAAATGCCCCATGACTTCGCCATGTACGAGCATGCTTTCAAACTCGTTGTAAGGAAGACTGACGTGATCCAAGCTCTGCATGTTGTGTTGTGCTTTAAAACGTCGCACCGTGCCTTTTTCGGCGGTCACAACTGGTTGATGGGCCGATGCTGGCTCAGGCAGCGCTTCATCTCCTCAGCCTGTCCGTGTCCGGTGTTAGCGTTGAGAGGGCATTCTCGAAGCTCAGGGGCATATTAACAGAAGAGAAATAGTGCGGATTAAGGAGAAGAACCTTGGCAAGTACATGTGTGTGTACTATAATGAGATTGCGTAATCCTGATGTACAGAAAGTGAAGTTCCATGTTTATTGGGCATAGGCTTCATATCTGACTTGTTTGTACTTTTATGGTTTTTTTCTTGTTTCTTTTACAGTTGCACACATTTGCCAAACGAAGTGTCCATTTCTTTTTCAATGTATCTGTGCCGTTCTTCTTTGAGTGATCACAAACATCAGAGCTACGTACAAGGATCAACTGATCCGGTGTCCGTTGGTGTTTATTTTATATTCACCGAAAAAAGCCGATAAACTTTTGTGGGCATAAATATCCGCCGAAAAAAACCGAAAATTGTATATTAAAATAAACACCGAAAAAAGTACGCCGAATTTTGAAAAAATAGAAACCGAAAACGCGGAACCCTAGTTATATGGCATAAGTGCTGGCTGGCTGTGTTGGCTGACAGATGAGCGTGACTCGGGTATAGCGCGGGACGGATGCGCGTGGAAGGCTGCGATGCGCGCGTGTGGGCTCGGGGTTTTTGGGTTATTCGATAAAGGCCACCGGCGTAGTTGGTGTTCTCTTGCGGCTCCTGTCTTTGGTCCTCTTGACTCGACCCGACTCGGTACACGACAGTGATGACGTGCCGCCGTGAATCTTTCTTGCCTGTAAATTGTGAGCAATGACGTTCCAGCGATGTCTTGACACAACACTTTCTCCATCCCCTTTGCCTTTCATGCCCGCCCATATGCGTCTGTCGTGTTCATCGTACGAGGCTTTGCGCTCAGATGGCCGTCGTTTATTTGCTCTGATATCTATGTCGCAACATTTCACCGCGCAAAACTGCTTGTCTTAAAGCTCGCGAACGAACTGTCTCATTTGGGACAAAAGTATTTTCAAAAGTAATGGGTATTTTTTTTCTCGAAATTACTGCCTGAAAGTATAATCCATTACAAAACTAAGTTAGTAGCCTAGAAAAGTAATCAATTACATAACTGATTACAAGGAAAAACGTACTGCAATTTCATTGCAGTAATGTCATTCTACATCTTTCTGGAATTTAAACACACTATATTTACTGCAGAGAAAAGTGATTAGAATATTTGAAATCTCCCTTACATACACCCAACACAGACAATGTTTAAATCATACAAAATTCTTAATATACAACAGGTTTATGATTATCGATTAACCATTGCGTATTATGCGGCATTTGGGCGCTCAGATGTAGTTCTTAAACATTCTGATTTAAAAGAAAAATCTGACATTTTGTTCATGTAGACATCACCAGCATTGGTCGATCCCTAAGTGTAGGACCAATTATGGTAAACAGAGAATAAGTTACATTTTACGTGTCTTATTCAATAGCTGTTTTGATAGAAATATTTATGTTGTGCATCTATCCAAAAGCATTATCCTTAAATTGTTGGATAGGATAGGTCCTTGAGTAGTAGAATTAATTTGTTGATCGAAATGATGCTTGTGTACCCTACCATTTTACGCAGTGTGTACTCTGCCTTTCAAGCTGTGTCCGTGTCGCGCTCTTGCAGTGCGAGCGTTTCTGATGCTTTCATCTTTTTTTCTTTGTGTATTATATTTTCATTGCGAGTCAGCGCTTGTGTGTCTTATGTGTCCCTTTCCTTTTTCATCGTCCTTTTTTACGCTGTTATTATTATAAAAAAATAAAGGGTGATTTCAGAGAAGATCGACCAGAGGGTGGCTGGTCGACATTTTTAAATCAACTGATGTTTTTATATGACATTGTCTAGTGTCTGGTATAAACGAATCCACACTTAGTTTTGACCAGAAAAAAAATTTGGAGACAAGAAAAATCGTAAGGCAGGGAGAGGTGGACAGTTGCAATAACGCGCACTGATGGAGGGGGCAAGTTTGAAAGTGAATAATTAAAACAATAAAATTAGGAGAATTTTAAAACTTTTTACAAACAAACTATGGGTACAACTTGCTTGTAATATAAAGTAATAATATTTATTAAAAATTTATTTAGTTTTCTAAAAATTGCCAAACATGCCTGCTCGAACGACAAATGGCAAACTCTGGAAATCTGTATCTCATGAAATAATTTAATCATTATTACATAGCTTGCAGACATTATTTTACTAATATATGGCTATTATTGAAAAAATAAATAAGGTATCTGAGTGACACAATAGTTACAATATATTTAGGCAAACATGGGAAAAAAATCAAACAAAGAAAAATTCCAATGCGAATAAAAAAAAAACACCACCTTCGATTTTTTTAAAATTTGGGTACCCTGTTATACTCTATTTCGGCATTCATTTCTATTAAAAACATGTTGCATCATTGCACTGTGAAAGAAGAAAAAACTCCCCAAAGTAGGGTCCTTTTTCAAAGCCTACACTTAGCAGTGTCACAAGAAGTGACTCTGAGTTCCAGTTTCATGAAACTTGCGCAAATCTTTTATATATATTTATTCAGATGAGGTCATTGATAAAAAGAGCGATCGGTCACACAGTAAAAGGGAGGAGAAACTATATACAGCATTTTACATAAGCGTACAGAGTGGTATCATATTAGAGACTAATGATTTGAGAAAAGATGATGCAGTGTGAAGTTGTACCTTCCGGTATATTTTACATCTAGAGTAAAATAAATAACTTTACTTCCACACACAAAAACAAAGATATAATAGTAAGATATTTAGGTTGGCTGTGTATTTACGATTACAAACAATTTCAGGTGACGGATGCCATAGTGCCTAACTGGAGCAGCTTCGATGCTCTCGGTGTATGAATGAATCGTGGCAAGCCGACATATTTTATCCTGCTCGAGGATAACATTTTGGGATTTTTTTTATAGTGATCAGATAAAAATTATTAGTAACCACCAACAAAAACAGTAGGTTAAATACCCCGTGAAGAAAAATGTGATAAATAAGATGTCCCTGCATTCAAAATGAGCAGTCCTTGGGAAATCAAATTCGGCACTTTACGCTAAGGTTTTCCTCGCTGTACCCATTTAATAAAGTTGCTTCCAAGCAGATCCGACTGTCCGTGCTACATATACGTCACAGGTCCCTTCTGTTGATGACTTGCTGAGCCGCCACGCGTGCCAAGACTGAATGCCAGGGAAGGCGCGCACCGTCAGCCACTCTTCTTTTTTTTGTTCGCGATACCGAACAACCTCATTTTCGTCCAGATATACAAGATGCACGCCTTTCAGTTTCTTTGATAGAACGCTCACCATTGTCCTGGCCGTCTGAATTGCGCTTACTGAACGTTCTCTCAGGTTGTTCAGCGTGGCCTGGTGCTTCACGAGTCCGCCAACTCCGTCACATGCATTTTTCCCATGTCCAGATGCAGAAAATAACCACTGGGCTTGTGGGCAATCGTCCTTTGCAAATTGGTGAAGCTGGTAGCGATTCTTGAAATGACTGACTGCGCCGTCACTTACGTAAATCACGTACGAGTATACCGCAACGTTGTCTTCAACCCACTCCTTCACTTTTTCTAGAGCCAAGCAAGCGTGAGCGGCGTCGTGACACAGGTCCTCACTGATGATGGCAAAGCTGTTTGTAGATTTTCTTGTCGTCACTACACATGTAAATATCGAAACTTGTTTTTTTTTTTCAGTGATATGCTTGCACTTCGTCAGGAAGCACGATGGTCCAGTTTTCAGCAAAGTCAAAATGAAAGACAATGCTCCCGCGTTGCATGCACTGTTTTTCATCGTAGATCGCTTTACCTTGCGTTTGCCGGATATGGTTGTGAAGTACCCAACTTCCAACCGTCACTTGGATGACTTTTGGGAAAGTCTCAGGTTCCAAAGTTTTTTTCACAAGGTCGCCGGACTCCCATGTTGCAAGCACAATCTCTTCATCCTCCGGGATATCAAGTTCCTGGAATGTAAGAAACTGGCCTTTTGGGCAGTGATCACAGTCTCCTTGAAGGCACAGTTCTGTTGCTGGGTCGCACAGAAATGCCGAGTTCATTTCACTAGTGTTGAATGTTGAGCCTTTAACGTTCTCTAGAGCGGCAATACAAAGATAATAATTGGCGCAGCGCACACAAACGCACACTTCCTGGTGTGGAATACATTGGACCCATCTAGGGCGCAATGAATAAAATTTCGTTAGCCCAACGCCGGAATCGGGATGCTTGTCTTTGTATATACGGAAGGCCTCTCGTATTGAGCGTGTCAGGAAGCGTTTTTGGCACGAACGTTTTCTCTCCGTTGAGCATGACAGAGATGACGTCCTTCTGGTTGGGACTTTGGCGCGAACATTGTAGCTCGTCTTTCGTGAAGTACTCTAGGGCAGCAGACAGGTTCTCAGGGCTCACCTTGCACCTCGTGTAAGGATCCGGCTCATGCCACACGCCATGCTTTTCCTTGAGTTTTCGGGATTTACTGATGAGGTACATTGAGGCCTGTGGAATCATCTTTTGAACCTCATTCTTCGTCAGTGTTGACGGCAGGAGTGTAAGCAGTTGACAACGTTCCCGGAGAGAGGTGGCGGTTTCAAAGGCCTGCCGAAAGTTGTCCACCCACTCAGTGCATGTGGAGCATGTTGGTTCGGACGACCCCGATGATGCGTCCCTGTCGTACGCAATACGTAGCCTTGAGCGTATATTCTTGACAGCAACCTGCTCCAGTTCTGTCTGCTTTCTCTTGACATAGGCAGGCCTGTCCCGACTTCTTACGACGCTTGGTTGTCTCAGCGGCGACACATCTGTAGGTAGTATGCTGCGATTTAGATCTTCAATTGCTTCTTCAGCTGGCACAAATATGTCAGGGCACTGCTCTGAGCTTCGCATCGAGATCTCCTTAGTGATGTGCATGAAGCCATGGTAGCACAGGTAGTCCGTCGCACTCACTTTGGTGGAACAGTCAGGCGGAAGAATTTGCTTCAACGAGTTTAGGTCCAACTCGCCAACACTTCGAAAATTCCGCTGCTTTGGTATAGTCTTTTTGTGTTTGCAAAAGTAATCTGCACAAAACACTCGTTCGGAGCTCCAGGACGTCTTCATAATGTATACATAAATAATAGAAATTAAACCCCAACTGATGGCATATAATTGCCAAGTGAAAGAACTACTGGGTGCACAAGTGACAAGTCCGAGGCTGAGGAGCTCACTCACTGCAAACGTACATTTGAAAAGAGAGGTCACAACTGAGGCTGTCGGCAAAGCTTGATCCACGTCAAAGGAAGAAAGAGGGAAAGTCTCCAGACAAAAAATTGTGGTCAGCGGCCTTCGAAAAAGACTTTCTGGAATCGCACTGTCGTCCCTCCACGCGCTGACATGAAAGCACCCGAGCTTCTACCACGTGGTTCATGACACAGCCTGAGCCATGTCGGCGACCGGTTCGCGAGGGGTTGGCGGTGGGGTTACGTTGATGGTCACTCGGATTAGCCCTTGCTGTACTGAGCTACCGCCTGCAGTGCCTTATCGCCGACTGGTGTCAACAACGAGAACACACACACCCTGTCTACACCAAAACTACAAGCGTTCACCGCACACGCGTCGCCGCCGCTTTTAAGCTTTTGTGAAATTGCTTTCTTTTGCCGCGGAGAACCACCTTATCTTAACTACGCGCCTGAAATCCTTCCAGGCGGGCGTACACAATATCAAGCGTTTCGAGAAATGCCCGTGGAGCAGAACTATGGGAAAATTCGGAGCCCGCGATGTCGATATCGTCGCCGTTGTGTTGGTACACCGTCGCGTACTGCAGTCCCCCGTTGGGGGAGGGGGGCGGTCTTACTACGATAACATGGCGACAGCGTTTACACTCTATGTATTTACGCGAGGCTGGAGTATTTGGGGATAATGCTGCCGGTTGGTGTGCCCCTTTGTGCCTGATATTATCGCCCGTGACGCCAGCGAGTGAGATGGCGACAGGCATGACTGCTCAGTAAACAGGCGTCGGCGGCCATGTTTTGCTGGTTGAAGCGAACCCCCTTGTCCTTGACAGCGAGCGGGGAAATGCGAAAAAAAGATTGTATCGGCCCTTTTGCCAGAACTAGCGACGAGTGTCGTCTGCGGTTTCCGGCAACTATTTTGCCATAATCGTGAGCTTAGCGAGGAAATGATTTTTGCTAGCCACAGAACACTACCACGCAGAAAGGGAATGCTTGAACATGTTTTTGTTCTGGATATATATCAGGGATATATATGAGAGAGAGAGAGAGAGAGAGAGAGATGAAGGTAGAGCGGAAGAGGGAATAGCATATAGTGTCGCAGGAGAATAAAGTAAACAAAGTTCCTAGTGGCCGATGGCTGCATGATCTTTTCTCGGATCACTAGTCCGTAATATGATACCTCTTTGTACACAGTAGTTTCTCCTTAATTTAAGTGTGTGAACGATTTCTTTAGTTATCATTGGCCTCATCTGAATAAAAATATATAAAAGATGTGTGTTGGTTTCATGAAACTGGAACTCAGAGTCAGTTCTTGTATAAAACACTGCTAAGTGTAGGCTTTCAAAAAGGACCCTACTTTGGGGAGTTGTATCTTCTTTCTCAATAAAATGATGCAACATGTTTTTAATGGAAATGAATGCCGAAATAGAGTATAACAGGTTACCTAAATTTAAAAAAAATCGAGGGTGGTGTTTTTTTTTATTCGCATCGGAATTTTTCTTTGTTTGATTTTTTTTCCATGTTTGACTAAATATATCCTAACTATTGTATCACACAGATACCTTAGTTATTTTTTAAATATTAGCTATATATTAGTAGAATAATATCTGCAAATTATATCATAATGATTAAATTATTTCATGAGATACAGACCTCCAAAGTTTGCCATTTGTCGTTCGAGCAGGCATGTTTGTCAATTTTTAGAAAAATAAATAAATTTTAAATAAATATGATTACTTTATATTACAAGCAAGCTATACCCATAGTTTGCGCCTAAAACGTATTAGAGTTCTCCTAATGTTATCGCTTTAGTTATTCACTCTCAAACGGGCCCCCTCCATCAGTGCGCGTTAATGCAACTGTCCACCACCTCATGCCTTACGATTTTTCCTGTCCCCAAGTATTTTTTCTAGTCAAAACTAAGTTTGGATTCGTTCATACCAGACACTAGACAATAACATATAAAAACATCAGTTGATTTGAAAATGTCGACTAGCCATCCTTTGGTCGATCTTATCTGAAATCACCCTAAAACACTTTGAAGACGCTGGAGGCGTGTGAGCAGATACTTTGGTCATGATTTCTGCAGCGAACAGAGTACCTTTTGTATGATGTAGGATCAGTGCGACCGCGCACAAATAACCCCAAATCTGCCATTCGTAAAAAAAAAGCTTTGTTATTTTGAATTGTAGTTCAATTCATCGACAGTGGTCTAACAGACAGTTTCTCGGCGGTTCTGGCAAAACATTCGCGTTATTTTTAGGTATAGGGTCAGGAGGGGTGTCAACCCTTTCATTGGTTTATTTATCTGAAGAAGGAAAGCTATAGCGAGAACGTAAAGCGACAGCAACGAATGGGCGGGCAGGGGGCGGAGCTAAGCGCTGCTTGAGTTTGAGATTCGCGGGGTTCGTTCTCGCACCTCTAGGTTTTTGCCGATTCTTCGGTGGTGTTTGGATGTATTTAGTGTTATTTATTTATTAGTGCTGCTTTGCACGTTCTTTAATTAGACACTTAAAACTTGGGGTATGACGAACTTTCGTCGAAACTCCGAGGTTTCATGGGTTCGGCGCACCTTCAAACTTTTAGCGAAGATCGACAGAGTTCGACTTATGGAAAGTGTTGGAGGACCTCTAACGAGACTTTCGAATTGTAAGAAGAAAAAGAAATAAACACTTTAGGGTCGTTTTTTTATATGCTATATAATGATTACAAAAGTTTACACAATATGAAAGCAAACACATACGAGTATTGTCTTTTAATGCTTTAGTCAGTTCTATTATGTGATACAATGAATTTGGTTACTAAGAATATAAAAGGGAGTTTGATTTTTATTCGAACATATGAAAAAAAAAAAGAGGTGAAAGTTAGACGAGTTTTGGGGGTCTTCACCATGTATTTATCAGGCTCTTAGACGAGAAAATAATCGTCGCGGTAAGTTGACTAATTAACTAAAATATTTTAATGAACTTTTTTATTTTTGGTTTTCGGGGGTCACGCTGAAATTGCAGCATTGTCGGCAATTACCATCAAGGGCCAGGCAAATTAAAGAAATTTTCGAAAATGTAATGGTTTTTGAAATATTCATAGATCAGTTTTCGCGTTTTCTTCGCCAGATTTAGAAATTGTTAGGACTAGTGATGTCGTGGTTTCAATCGTGTCGTCAATATCTCGGCAATGTGCAACGTGACCTAAACGACTCCTCACTCTTCCACACGTCAGTGTGGGCGGAACTTGATGTGCTCTTTTTGCAGCCAATTTTTAGATCGGGCGAAAAGTCGCGAAAATTGATCGATTAGTATCTCTCCAGCCATTATAATTTGGAAATTTTATAAATCGGTGTGGCCTCTAATAGTAATTGTTATCAATTCTGCAATTCTAACATGACCCTTAAATCCAATCATTAACAAGTTAATTAAAACATCTTAGTTAATTAGTCGGCTTAGCATGATGATCATTTCCTCTATCTAATATCCACCAAAGCATGTGTTATACATGGTGAAAACGACACTCGTGTAACTCTCACGCAATTTAATTAAAAAAAAATGTGTTCCAATTAAAATCACACGCCCGTATAATGTTTAACGTGTTTAATAATGTGGAACTGTGAAACAATTGGTCACTGCGAATGAATTACTGACGTAATGTTTTTTGTTTTGTTTACTTTCTTGAGCATATAAAATGTGTTCACAGTTAAATAAAGAAAAGAAAAACCGAGAGGGAAAAAGAAGGGACAAACACAACAATGACTTCGTTGTGTTTGTCTCCTCCTTTTCACCTGTCTCAGTTTTTGTTTTAAATATGAACTTACACCAGCTAGCCTTGGCCATAAACCTTATTTCTGCAAGATGTGTTCTCGTTAGATTACAATTTTCCCTTGTACCGCTACTGCCGCGTCCCACGCACAAGTCCTCTTTTATCTAAGAATTAAGTTGTAAAATATAAATAAAAAAAACGCAATAAATAGTACTGTATTTTATCGCATATACCGACCAAATATTGCTCTTTTCATCCGCCAGGTGGCGTCAGCTCATTTTTAGTTCTCGCGCATGCGCACAAAAGTAAGTATTTTTTTTTCGTTGAATTTTTCGCCACAGAAGTTTGTAAAAAGTCAATGTAAGAGTCCTTGACTATGAAGTGATGTTACTGTTCAACTTTCCAACGCACCGCGGATATACTTCCGTTAGTGTAACACCAATGAACTTTTTGTAATCACTGTATTTAGCCATTTCGTAACGCAAGATACTAAACGCTAATAAGAAAAATAGTAAATGAGTTTGGACAGAACTTGCAGTGTTTCACTCGACCGTGGCGGCCGCCGGAGTGCGTCGCCAACGAGGCGGTGCCTTAAAGCAAAACCGTAAAACACTTTAAAAAAAAATTCTCAGCAACAACAAAAACTACTCATTTAATTTTTTCTTATGTTGATCAGATGAGGTTGATTGATCATTTGTCTATTTCCAAAATTGAGAGCACCGTTGCCCACACTGCTCTTTTTGGCTCTCAATATGGACGTTTCTGCATAGTCTGGAGTTTGTCAGTTAATTAAATCTTAACACAACGAGACTTTGGAACTTTACTAAAAGCAATCCCATTAATAATAATAGAATCAATCAAATTGATAATATTATCTCGACGTTTTTGAAAAACACTAAAATGTATTCCTCTGGTATCCTTACCAAACTCTTCCGGCAATCCCTTGAGCTTGGGACACTTCCCGAGGATTGGAAAGATGGGAGGGTGATTCATATTAATAAAAATGACGATAAATCATGATCCTTTAATTACCGCCCGATATCACTAACAACTATTTTGAAGAGGAAATCTAACTTACAAACTGGAGCGCGGTTCCTTCTTGTGACTCAGCTGACCAGGGATATATCTTTCTTGAAACGTTTAGAAATATCTATAATTGGTGCTTTCCCTACAAAAAGTGTCCAGTGCATAAGAAATCACGCGAGCCGTGGGTTACTTCGGAGATAATTAGAATAATGAAACGGAAGACGCTCTATAACGCTCTATAATAATTTTCTGCACACTAAAGATTTGGGCGTCCTCCGCGAATTTAAAATTCAAAAGAACATGGAAACAAGCGCTCTTCGTATATCAAAGCGTGCATACCATTACCATATGTTTCAGGGTGAACCTAGGTCATGTCGAAAAAAATGAACAGGTTGATTAACCCTCACTCTCGTAGTGACTCAATTAAAACGATCACTGTAAACGAGGAGTGCATAACTGGCGCCGCCTTGGCTGAGAGATTCAATAATCATTTCGTGGACTTAGTTCACAGCGTTCACTTTGTCAATGCTTGTGACCTAGTCGATACAACTTCAGAGAGTGTTTTTCTTCTGCTATTGACGACAGTGAATTAATATCAGTATTTAACACTTTTAGAAATAGTAAAAATAACGACGTGCAAGGCATTCAGATCGGGCTTGTAAAGCGTGTAATTAATTCTATCGTCCCTTGTTTGACCCACATTTCTAACCTAGCCCTTCAGGATGGGGTGTTTCCTAAAAGAATGCAAGTGGCCAAAATGTTTGTCCTCCACAAGGCAGGGGATAAGAACAACGTTGGTAATTACAGGCCTGTGTCTGTACTGCCGGTATTCTCTAAAGGACTAGAAAAGATTATGCACATGAGACTATATCACTCTCAGAAAAAAAAGGTGTCTTATTACACCCCTTGTCCCATATAATACACCCCAAAACTTCAATTCGACGTACAGCGCCCCGTAATCTAACAGGCGGCCCCAAGGTTTACGAGGGGCTTGATAGCCGTGTGGTACAACTTATTAAGATAGCTGATGTACGTATTAATGACTACAAAAGAGATTATCGGAGTTTTCTTGGCCGTACTGCAAAAGCTCCGTGTTTTCTTTCTTTGGTCTTTGATACGTGCTTTAGCAATTCAATAAGTTATATCGCACCGTTATCAAGCCCCTGGTAAAATTTCGTGCCGTCTGCTCGATTATAGGGCGCTGTACGTCGAAATGAAGTTTTGGGGTGTATTATATGGGACAAAAGGGTGTAAGGTGATACCCTCTCTTTTTAGAGTGATATATGCTTTCTGTGAAAAACACTCAGTTATTACCCCTTGTCAATTTGGTTTCCGAAAGGGGTACTCGACAGAGGTTGCGCTACTAAAACAGAAGGAAATGATACTAACAAACATCAAAAACAAACTTCTAACATTAGGCATATTTTTCGATTTTTCGAAGGCATTCGATCGCCTTCACCATAAAACGTTACTGCAGAAACTGGACCTTTGTGGCATCAGGGGTGTTGTCCTGAACCTAATCGAAAGCTATTTACAAGACCGTTATCAGTACGTTGAAATTGACGGGGACCGTTCAAACATGCGCCAAATAAAGGCAGGTGTACCGCAAGGGAATATTCTCGAACCCCTTCTTTTCAATCTTTTTATAAATGACATTGTGAACTTAGATAATAGCGTCAACTACATAATATACGCAGATGATACAAGCTTGTTTTTCTCTGGAACTAGCATTGACGTCATTATAGGAAGAACAAATCAATTCTTGCAGAGTCTAAACGTTCGGACCACCGCCAATTCATTAACAATAAATGTTGCAAAAACTAAGACAATTATTTTCCACGCAAAAACTACAAGCTGCACCGGCAACCTGCCGTGAGGGCTTTCTCTTGCTATACGAGATGTGGAAACTGTAAAAAATGCTAAGGTGCTTGGTGTAACGTTTAATGAACATATGCTGTGGGATGAGACGGTGCAGGAAACAACCATAAAGCTCTCAAAGGTTGTAGGCGTTTTCTGTAAATACTATATTATCTTACCATCCTCGATAATGCTGCTTATGTATCACGCCCTGTTCTGCTCATATTTTGATTACTGTTTCCTGGTTTGGGGTACCACTACGAGAACGAACGTTCAGAGACTTTTTATAATGCAAAAGAGGGCAATACGAATAATATGTAATGTAGCGTATGATCACTTCACGAAATCTTTGTTTAAAAAGCTTGATACGTTGAAAATCACGAATTACCATAGTTATAAGCTTTTGATGTCATATAAAGATTATTAAACAACCTTGTAAGCGTTTTCAATTCAGTCTCAGGTTTGGAGTCGCGGGACGCAACATACAGCACTCGTCATCCTCGAAACTGGGCCGCACCGTGCTCCAGAACCAATTATGGTGACCAGAGATTGGCTTTTACTCTCCCATGATTTTTAAACAACCTTGAAGCGAAGGGAATTTCCATGGCAAACACAAGCAAAAAGGAAATTCGTGGCCTATTTGAGTGATCTATTGAATAGGTGCTGTCATGTTTTAAAGATACAGAGAAAGTTGCGTATATATTTTTGAAAATCAATGTGCATTGTTGTGGGCTCATGACTAAACTCTCGGAGTAAGCTTGTGCAACACTGAATTATGTTTACCTTGTTTAACCCTTTGCACTGTATATAATTGCCACCACTGTCCTGTATAAACACTCGATTAGCTGTCTTTATATATATTAAATTGTTCACTCACTCATATGTTATGTTTCTTCTGCGGATGTAAAGGGGAGGGGGGCTTCGTCAAGTAGCGACATGCTGCTTTTTTTCCCCTGCCTTCCCCTCTCAGATGGAGAAGAAATAAAATTGATTGATTGAAGTATCCCTTTCGAAATCTTAAAACATATAATCTATTCTCATATTGTCAATTTATTTAATTCCCATGCATCTTTCACCCCTGATGGCTTCAGACAACTATTCTCGTGCAAGTCGCAACTATTAGCGCTTACTCATAACCAGGGTTGGGCAGAAATACTCAAAAATGTATTTGGAAATACAAATACTGGAATACATTGAAGTAGTAGCTAAAATACTGATACTAAAATATATCTGTAAAAATGTATCGCGATACGTATCGGAAATACATTTTAAATAGAGGCAAAAAGCATTTGGAAATACAAATACAGGAATACATTTTAGGGAGGGCAGAAATACAAATACAGAAATGCTGATACTGCAATACATTTTTCAAATTTGTTTCAGACGGAAACTGAGATGAAGCTTGAAGTTTGAAGTGGAAATTTTTGATCCCGAAATTACTTTCCCGTAAGCTTGGCACTTTGCCTTGACGGTAGTGGTTTCAGACGACGAGGAGTCTTCAATGAGCTCAAAAAAACGTTCTATCAAGGACTGACCATGGTCCCTTCCCTGACATCTTGTCTGTCTGACGAGGGATGCAAACAGACTTCGACCTCTAAATAAATTCCATGTCACCCTAAATTAAAATCAAAACGTCACCACTGTCAACATTGATCATATGACGTCACGGTAGAATAAACTGGTATTCTTTATGTGTAGGTGTGGCCTTGAACATGAAACTTTACCCCGCTGCTCTGTGAAAGGACAATAGTATTTTCGTCATAGGTTACCTCGTTAAAGATCGTGCAGGCAGCGTCATTGGGAATTTTTGAAAGTAGTGAACCACCTGGAAGCATTCTGGAACACATGTCTTATCTTCTGTTATGGTTGAAAAAACGATACGGTGACATCCCTGTTGGGAAGGTCCTTCTTGCCGACCCTCCGGCATTGATGCATGAATTGCAGTCCTCAAGTTTCGCCTAGCATCATCTAAACAGAAACATCCTGGATTGCGAGCTAATATTGCCGGCACAGGTGCTAGCTCTCTGAGAAACAGCGCGTTTGAGACGAGTCGCAGGTGTACGAAGTTGGGGTCGGCACAACGAGGCCACGTCTGGCCTCCTTCCTGGGTTTCGGATTACCAGAGCAGCGGGTCGCGTTCACGTTGGCTGATGACGTACCCTTGAGCCGTACAATATTACGGGCGCAGCCGCAGACGCATCCTAATATGTGTTAAACTTCCCTGCGTGAGTCATGCTACTATTTCAAGTCAACCACCGCCAGGCTCGTGCTGCAACGGACTGTGACTCATATTTGCCTGCTGGTGTACTGTGTATACTAAGGCAAGAGAGACGGTTAGCAGTGGGCATTGGATGCCAGCAAACAATGACTCAAGAAATCCCTACCTAAGGACCTGCGGCAGAAGATGCTCTGACTCCACCCCTGGCTCGCCAGCTGGTTCGAATCCCCGACTTCTCAACACTTCTCAGAAGAGAGAAGAAAACGCATAGAAAACTAGTTTGGAGAATCGGAAGGGACCTTGGTTAGTATAGTAACAACGCCCCAGAATCTCCTTGACCTTAATGCCCTCAGAAGTGAAAAAAAAAAAAAAAAAAAGCATTTGGACCTGTATTTTTTTTTTCGGAGGAGAGGGCGGGGGGGGGGGGGGGGGGTGGAGTATTTCTCAGGAAATGTAACGAAATACATTTCATCCTGGTTGTATCGCGATACAAAGAAACATTCGAAATGTATTTCGATACAGGAATACAGATACTGGTGAAAAAAATGTATCGCGATACAGAAATACAGATAAGAAACGTATTTCTGAAATACTATCGCGATACATTTGTATCGCGATACTGCTCAACCCTGCTCATAACCTTCATACCGTCCTTGATCGTTCATCTGAGGTCGAGTGCATGTTCTTAGATTTTTCTGAAGCATTTGATAAGGTTTCACACAGGATTCTTTTATATAAACTCAGTTCTCTCAACATTAATGATGATGTATTAGCTTGGATCAAGTGCTTCTTACTAATCGTTCCCAATTTGTTCATGTTGACTGCCGTAACTCTCAACCCTCACCAGTGACCTCTGGTGTACCCCAAGGTTCTGTACTAGGTCCTTTTTTAATCCTTATCGTTATTAATGACCTCTCCTTGCATGTCTCATCTCGAATTGGTCTGTTCGCTGACGACTGTGTTATTTATTCTGAAATTACTAATGATTCTGATGTCCAGTCGCTTCAAACTGATTTTGATCATATTTTCCGTTGGTGCGATAAATGGCAAATGAAGCTCAATACCAGCAAGTGTAAATCCATGAGAGTATCACGCCAGAATAACGCTTGTTCGTCTTAGTACATCGATAATGTTGCACTGGACACTGTATCTTCATATAAATATCTTGGTGTACACGTTGCTAACAACATCTCATAAAACGCTCATATTGAGTATGTAATTCATGCGGCTAATCGCATGCTGGGCTTCCTTGAAAGAAACTTCTCCCGCGCACCATTGTCCCTAAAACTTCGGTTCTACAAATCCTTGGTCCGCACCAAACTGGAGTACGCTGCCTCCATCTGGGATATCCAGCCAAAACACTTGCATTATCACTAGAAACCGTTCAAAGTCGTTCTGTTCGCTTCGTACTGCATAACTATCACCGCAGTTCTAGTGTGTAAATAATGAAAATAACCTTAGGCTTGCCTGACCTCTCCCTTCGTAAAAAGATTGCTCGACTGTGTTTGTTTTACAAAATATAGTATCATAGCCCAACACTACGTAAGAATCTGGAAACAGTTTCGATCCCAATCACGCCATCAAGCTTTGCGAAGGCAATACTGAAAAAAAAAGTCCCCTTTTATCCTCGTAATTTTACCGGGACCAAGAAGCGTCTGATTCAGTGGCAATTCGTGCGGATATACTTGTGCCAGACTAGGACAGTACGCCTCTGTAAAGTCGTGAACATTCCAACCCGATATTGTTTCCTGACCCATTTAGAAAAGAAAAAAAAAAAACACCCCAATTAGACTCAGCAAGTCAATTGTAAAAGAAATCAGCGACGCCATCAAATACGTCAGTGGTTCTCAAAAGGGCTCCGCGGACCCTTGGGGTCCCTGAAGGCCTCGACTGTCAGACAAGACGGGTAATATATATATATATATTTTTTTAATTTTTGACGGTGACTGTTTTACAAAGCTAAATAGACCACACCATGTGCACCGAGTGAGTATGTAGGGTTGATTATATAGATAGATAGATACATTTTTATTTGCATGAAGCTTACAAGTACATGATACTGGTGGCCTGCGGAAAACGCTGTCCGCGGACAGTTTGCCGAAGCCACAGGCCCCCAAATTGACGTTTGCACAGTAGCAGCAAAGAAAAAAAAAATCTTTACGTACAATACGACTTTGTAGTACATAAAAAAGACACACACACACACACACGAAAAATGCCGTCCATAAGTTTACATCCATATAAGTTGATTACTCTCTGTTGCGGAGCTACAAAGTTTGCACAGATCTTGTTTTCTTGTTTACTACTTTGTCACAGTAATCGTCTAATACCCCCCTCATTCCTGGTGGATAGGGTCCCCCATAACCTCTCTGGAACCAGAAGGGGTCTCCGAAACATCAATGGCTGAGAACCACTGAATTAGTTAGTCAAAAGACCAACTTTCCTAGCGATGCTGTCAGTCGGTTGAACGGTGCCTTTAAAGAAGAAAGTTGGAGGGCACTTAAGCTTCGCCTTTAAGAGTAGAACGCGATAGGGTTATCGGGCCCCGTTCGCATCGCCTTCTCATTGGCTGCTTATGCTCGAAGACGCGAGTTCGCTCCGAGATGAGGAGACGCAATGGCATCTCCGCATCGTCCTGTCGCTGCTGCCGCCTCACTTGGGCTTCACGGGCACGCATACAAGCATACGAACTCCCACTAGTTCCCAAGCCGTGCAAGCGTGCCTTGCGTAACCTAGCAATAAAAAAAAGTGCCTTGCGTTGCCTAGTCAATAGTGTGTCTGGCTCGCAACCGAAGGGTCGTGGTTCCTAATCCCGGCTAAACTTCTTAAAAAAAATTATTTTAAGGCAAATGAATTACTTTAAAAAGCGAAATCGTTTGAGACATGCGGCAACCTGTCATTCGCATTACATGTCGTGTTTCAATTACTTTCATTACATGTGTGACGTCACGTTTTACGTGAGCGTTGTGGGTTGTTTGAAATTCCCGTGCGAGGTCATGTGACCGTGACGTCATGACCCTATCGACCAGTCAGGCGTTTCCCGTCACGCCACCGACATCGGCTTTTCTGCGACATGAACTCCTTAACGCTATCGCGTAAAAAAAAGAAAAGAAGAAGCAATGCTTGAGTTTGTTGAGTTGCAATAATCTTAACTCAGTGTGTTTTGGCAAGAGACGAGTACAGAATAGTAACGTGCAATGCACAAGTTAAGGCAGACGGAGAAGCATGTTTATAGGAGTTTTATTGCTGATAATTAGGTAAAACGTGCACGAGACATGTGAAACAAGAATTGTTTTTGACCCACGTTGGAAGACAAAATATATAGAAATAATCAGTATGGTTCTAGATTGTGAACGTGTTTATTTATTAATTTATTTATTTTCCTTACGCTCAGAAACAGCCGAGGCCTTAGTACCGGTATACACTCACGCACAACATACACTTTAAAAAGAAAAAGAAAACAAACACGCACACATATTGACAAACCACAAATGAAACCCGAACACTGATGTTATTAAATGTGAATGGTTAGTGCGCTTTTAAAATCCCACTCACTCCCGAAAACGTCAACCACCGCGCTCAGTGCATCAAAATTGCTCTGAATTCGTAAAATTGGGGAAAATGAACATATGTCTTGCACGTAAAACGTGTAGTGGTGTCGACAGTTTACTCGAGGGACATGTATAGAAAGCAGAGAAACAAGCTTAGGACAAACGTAATCTACTGTGCACAGTTTTATGCAAAAACACATAATTATGAAAACTGCGACGAGCCTCCAGTGATTGCAAATTTAGCCACTCGTAACCAAAAGAAAAAAAAATAATCCGGCGGCTGTAATAATGGTTGTAAACAATCCGTGTCAACTTCCTCTGCACACGTTGTAGGCCATCAGAGTTGGTCACACCCAGACAGTTCCAAACTACAGAGCCAAACTCCAGTTTCGAGCGCACAATCGATGTGTAAATCCTTACGATACAGGACGGCTCTTTGAAACGACGGGTAATACGTGAAAACAAACCTAAAAGTCGCGAGCAAGAGCTAACCCAATTTGACACATGATTTGTAAAACTAAGGGATGAATCAATATACACTCCTAAGCAGATTTGTACGTAACGCGTAACGTGTAATGGATTACTTGTAAGCGATTACATTTTACTGTAATTTTGTAACGCTCCAATTACTTCCTTTAAGGAGTAACGATCCTTGTAATTGAAGTACTTTTTTGCTGTAATCGATTACAAAATTACCCATTACAACTTTTCTAATTTTTTTTTCTGGGGAGGGGGAGGGGGAGGGGGGAATTGGGGGGGGGGGGGGGGGGGTTAGATGTGCTGGAGTTACTCTGCTCTGGGCAACGGTAATTTCTTTTTCTTTTTGAAAATTATTAAGCAGGAGACCTCGAGGATTAGAAGGCCACTTCACAATGCTTCGTTTCCTGGGTAAATTTTCTTTTGGTACACCTGAGATTAGGTTTGGGTATAAAACATGGCTTCTTATCGAGCCTCTTGTGAGTAATACATTTAAACAGGGCTCTTTTTATTTTGTTTTTATTTTTTTCACCAGAGGGATTGAGTATGTTGGCGTCACTCAGTCAGCTCTAAACAAAAACGGTCAAGGCTTTCTATTTCTTTGTTTTTTTTTCGGAACAACTGAGCGCGAGATCCCAAGGATTATGCTACCGTAATAAAAAACAAAAGTTGAACGAAAAGTAACGTCGGAAGTAATAGATTACTTTAGAGTAATTTTTAGATTACTTTTTTGAGGCTGTAAATGTAATTGTAATCGGTTACCTTTTACAGTGAAGTAATTGTAATTGGTTACTTTTGTTTGTAACGTGTACAACTCTGCTCCTAAGTCACGTGCACAATATTCTTATACAAAAACTTATACAAAAAATCAAGCGCACGTTTCTTCCTTGATAAGAAGATAACACATGTTCTTTTGGCCTTAGACGTTAATTTATTTTGAAGACACCATGACGAAATAGCAGTAATATCCTCCTGTAGCAGAACACAATCAACATGTGATTTTATTTGTTTGAAGACCTTAAAGGGGGCGGTGCAACGATTTTCGGACTTCGGTCAAAGATTTCTGGAAGTTGCCCCCTGACACTTCTGTAGGTAAAGAACAGAAAACCGATTTCGCCTGCGTGTCCTAGTTGTTGCGTAAAAAAAAAGATAAAGATTGGCATTTCGGGCACCCCTCAACTCACTCCCAGTCTTCAGGGTCCACACCTGGTCGCACTCCCAGTGACGTCATTCGGAGTGCCGTGTAGCTTCCCGTGTGCTATGTCGGTGGACGCTACCCCTCCCTCTCTCTGCGTACATTAGAGCCGAGCGAGGTCACGTAATCTTTCCGCCGTAGTTCCCTCGGCTGCCACTTGGGGCTGCAGGTGGGGGAAAAAGCTCGACTTTTGCTTTGCGATTATGCAGCGGAATCGCGACATTTTTAAAGAAGGAAGTGTTTTCTCTATCCTCTGGGACACGATAAATAACGTAAACATGACGAGATGCAAATTGTTTTAGTCATAAAATCGTTGCACCGCCCCTTTAATATCATCAGCGAACTGCTGCATATTTGAATGTTTTACGCACAGAGAGACGTCGTTGGCAAAAATATTAGACAGCAAGGGTCCTAGAATAGAATCCCGAGGAACACCGATTGATGATATGTATGATCTCGACAACACACCGTTAACACGACCGTTGTTCATGCGCCCGGACAGATATGACTGAAACCACAAACTAAGGGCAAACACACTCCATATTCCGATAACTTGTGCACTAATAGGTCATGGTGCACAAGGTCAAAGGCTTTACTTAAGTCAAAATAAATGGCGTCAACCTGCCCATGGTTGGCAACAATGGGGCGAACGTGACTCAAATACTCAGCTAAGTTAGTTTCAACACTTTTAGATTGAACAAAGCCGTGTTGAGATCAATTTAATATTTCTTTGAAATAGCTAGAGAGGTGCACTTCTACCACAATCTTAAACAGTTTCGAGAATGTGGTTAGTAAGGAAACGGGTCTATAACTTCTAACATCTGCAGAGTCCCCTGATTTGAAATAGGCACCAGAATGGCTGACCTCCACTTTTTGGAAAAATACAGTTTTGAATAGACAAGTTAAAAAGGTAGGTCAAGACCGGCAGAAACGCATCAGAGCAACCTTTAACAATTAACGCTGGTACACAATCGGAACCCGATGAGAGTTTAAATTTCAAACGTCTAATACAATCGTGCACTACAGAGTGATCGACGCTAAATGGGGTGAGAACACTATCAGTTTTCGCGACAACAGTATGATTAACCGCTAGTGGCTCTGAGCTCGCAGATTGCATATCACACAAAAATACACTTAAGAAGTATGACGATAACATATCGCCGACAACACCGGGGTCAGAATGAAAACCGGAATAATTTGACAACGTAACGCACCTGGCTTCTGTGCCCCAGCACCTTATTTTTGTACTTCCAAATATTGTTAGGATTTTTCAGAAGTTTGGGGGGGGGGGGGGGGGGGGGAGGTTCTCAGTGTTATTCCTGAAGTTTTCCTTATCTCTCTGATAAAGAAACTTTACTTCGGCCCTTGCCCTACTAAATTTCGCGTACCAAGCGTCACCGTAACCGCGTTTATAATGAAAATGAAACCGTGATTTTTCTTCCATTGTACGCTTCAGTTCCGATGAAAACCACCATGGAAACTTCTGCCTTTTACTTGTCTTAGTGGAATAAAGCGTTAAATACCATTTCTTACAATGTCAGTGAAAGCATTACAGGCTGAATTTACGTCAGTGTTTGTTATCACCGGATACCAATTAGGGGTGGCCAATTGATCGATTAACCTTGCGATTAATCGATTAAGGCTTTAATCGCGATGAATTTTTTTTGACCGGTTAATCAGTTTTTTAATCGGTACTCAAAAAGAAGTCAACTGCACGCACGCATGGCTCTATCCTGGACGACCTGCCCGAACTTAGGTTGACTCATGCCCCCCCCCCCCCCTCCCCCTTACCCCCCTTTAAGGAAAACGCTGCGTGGCGGGCATCCGGTCGTTCTGTCTTGAGAGGTTTTCTGTTCCCAGCCAGGTGGTATGAGTATGAGCAAGGTTCAGTTCTCGCGCTCGCGAAGCGTCACGTGTTCGAGGATATACAATACAGTTCTACCGATGCCAGACGAACAAGCCGGGCCCGCAATTGATCCCTTTACGACCGCGAAACTTTACGTGTTGAGGATCTATTACACATCCTGCCCAGGCAAGACAAACAAGCAGAACAACAAGCTGGGAAGCTAACGACATCATGCTTAGGGTGCCTTCATGTGCCATGCTTACTTGTTCCAGTATTCGGCCCGTACAAATGGACGAGTTCACGAGTATGAAAGGCAATCTCGCTGGAAAGTTGAGGTTTAAAGTAAACTCCAGTGGTGAATTTTTTTAACTCGAAGGAGGTCCACTGCATCATCTGCAAAGAGCCGTTTTCATACAGTGGAAGCGTAAGTTCGCTTCAGTATCGCCTACGACCGAAGCACCATGTACGCCGCTGCCAGCAAGGACATCCGCCAAAACACAGACAACAATCAACGCCTTCTCATCGAGGCCCCTTTTCCTGAAAAAAGAAGAAAGCATCACCCAAGCCCTGACTTCTTGTCTTCCTGTCGGAGAATGTGGACAAACTTCTTTGCCTTCGGAAAGCAAAAATATGTGAGTCTTTGAATCGTTGAACTACATGTATTCTCAATTGTGAATGTCCTTTGCGCCGTGTAACAGAGAGTAAAATAAATCTTCAAAGGCAAGACGAGTTGTTGCATTCTTTTTAATAAACCGATTAATCGATTAATTAATCGATTAAAATGTGGCAATTAATCGGGTTAAAATTTTTAATCGACGCCCAGCCCTAATACCAATATATATTCGCGAAATGATGATCAAGACCCAGGTAATTTTCCTGTTTAAAGTCGAATAACACATGGTTGTATGCCGGCTTAAGCTGAAACAGCAATTTCACGGTTGTTACAAACGGATCGTGCCAAACATCTTCTGGAACCACTGAAGTGTCAACTTTCGAAACTACAACGTCACAGTCGTTAACAATACATAGATCCAACACATTTACCGCAGTTTTTTTTTTATACTATTTAGTTGTAAAAGGCAGTTGAAGCTTAGGAACTCAAATAAGACACGGGCACTTTTCTGCCGTATCGTGGCTCGTGTTATCAACAAACCGGAAGCTCCAGTGAACACCAGGAAATTTAAAGTCACACAGTTCTGGCTTATTCGCGCTGGTCGAACATTAAAAGAATACTTCTCGTCATATTTCTTTAAAAGATAGCATTAACAAAAGTTTCACAAGAGGAAAAAATTGCTTTTTACCTCCGTCGGTAACTTTATGATTATTGCTATTAGTCGATAACCTTTTCGAAACCCTTCTTAGGTCTTAGCGTCACCATAGCAAAATCAAACAACAACAACAACAGACAAACAACATTAACTTAAATAATACTCAAAGCGCTAAAATTTCTTCGTCCTCAAGAAAAGTGGCTTCTGTTTATCCGTTAGCAGCAGCCGTATTTTCTACTTTTATAGCACAGGAGGTGCTGGATCGGCTAGAATAGTAAAAACTAAATTGACACGAGGCATTGTACGAACACGCATGAAACCAGCGCAAACGCCTCTTTTCTAAAACAAGCTGTTTTAAAAATGTGGCACAAAAACAAACAAACAAACAAACAAAAATATTTTTGAAACGAGTGTTGTGAACTAATCTAAACACAAAACTCCGCTAAACACTAATTGTGCTTTTACAATCTATCAACGAATCAATTTTTTAACGCTGATTGTACTCTACAAGTGTGACTTATTTCGGAAAGGCTGAAATCGGAAAACATCGCGAACCAGCCGTGAAAAGTACAGGGCTAATAATTTTATTGTGATCTAGATTCAGCTGCGCGTATCCATGGGCTGATTGGTCATGGGATGAATTGTTCCAACGTTTACAAAAAATTATAAAAGAAAATATTTTTCTATATGTCATCTCATGCCGGAAGCCATCTCATGGCTCGCGGCATGAGATGGCTAAACACCAGTCGCTGTGACATTTTTTCGTGGTTTAATTAGAAAAAGCGCGACAGCCAATATTGGCGTCGGGGTTTTCTTTGAATACATCTTGATTTTTTTTACTGCTGATAAAAGTAATCGCACATGATAAAAGTTTACACATAAAAGTCTAAGCTTTCATGTGTCGTTGAGTACCTCTTACTTAAGCGGCCTAGCAAATTGACGGCAAAATGATATCATGTATCACTCTTGATAATGAATACGTCATATCATATGTGGCGACAAGTGAAGCCTAATATATTTCTTATCAGAGTTTTGAACGTTCGAGCATTTGGAATGTTCAGCGAATAATCATGAACCGGCTATTACTACAACAAATTTGCTCTGTTCTAATACATTATTTATGCATTAATAATTGTTTAGATTTGAATCACCAAAATAATCACAGCAGTCTTCTGCTTGGCGCACCCCCACACACGCACTAAACTACAAACATAATAAGAGAAAAACCAAATAAGAAACTCACACTCATATTTGAAACGCAGATATTAAAAAAATACTTAACCCCCAAAAAAAGGTTATGAGTTTTGTACAAGATCCTCTAATTGGTGGCGGCACATTTTAATTGATGCAGAGATGTTGAGATGAGGTGTAGCAGTGCTGTTTTATAATGACTGAATTAAAAAAAAAATGGCGAACTTTTACAAGGCGAGCGAACATCAAAACAAATAAGACGTATAGTTAATAGGAATGTAACATGAAACTCAATTGTGCTAAAGAGCTGAGGAGCTTTAATATCACCATTTGCAACCTTGTGCAAAAAAAAAAAAAAAAAACTGAGCCACGAACAGTTTTTGGTTGATAAAAGCGCAAACAAAAACCTTTTTAGTATTTGCTATAATAAAAGCGCAATTCAAAGTACCCATTGTAAGTAAACAATTTGAATACGGTAACTTTTTTCTGAACATTATTGACGCTCATGGCCTGGCTTTTAGACTGAATTTGATATGACGGAGGAAAATTCGAGTCGTGACCTTGCTAAATCATATTACAAAATTTTCACAGTTCTTTCCGCGATAAAAAGTTCCCATCCACCTGCGTAGTTTGAGACATACAAAATGCTAACCCTTTAAATCCAAGGTATGTACGACATAGCCAGGTGAAGGCCTACTAGACCACAGAAACACAGCTCAAAAGTTTTAGCTCATTTCACAGCTCCGCTAATGAATTAAAAATCTGCATCTCCCATTGTCGATTTAAGACATCAAACTCTTAGACGCTTTTAAAGGTTTTAGTTTTGCACTTCACATTCCAGTTGTACAAAAAATATATCGTCTACTCTAATGCGCGATGCGACTTACCTCGCAAGCACCACGATTCGTTTTTCGGCAACCGAAGTCATTGTACCATAATTGCAAGCACACAATATTGTCTGGGGCCGTGGGCCATCAAACTAAAACTCCTCCCCCGAGAAGAGTGGGGAGGTTTCTGATTGGTCGAGGAGGGCCACGACCAACGCTAGGCACCCCCCACCAAGCAGAGTCTCCGAGTCGTCTAATTTTAAACTTTCCGCTCGACGCTGAGCTTGTTCGCGGACAACGTCGCTCGAGTTTCAGCTTCTGTAGAGAAGAAAATACTCGAACCTTGTTTTGATATATCCTTAGCTACGACCTGTGAACATCTGTTGAACCATTGACTCAAGTTCGACAACATTCATCTCTCGAAAGGGGTGCATATTTGAAGCTTTAAAGTGTCGCTGGTGCCCTGGATGGAATTAGTTCGGCTCAACCACCAGGTAAGGACTCCTCATGCATGTTTTGCGTGTCCAAAGAGGTATTTTTTGAATATGGCTGGCGTAACGGTTTGGTAGACTGTTCGAAATCGGGGGATCATCGTTTTACGTTCGTGTCAGCAAGGTGCGGTGGTGTTTTGCGATGGCTAGTGAGCATAACAAGAGTGTTTTGGTGCATAGCTCGAGATTTCAAGATGTCTGCCGTGATTTTTGTTTCGTGTTTGTGCCCCTGACAATGTTTTCGTTTCTGAGTTTGTAGGAAAAAAGATCCTTATTTTTCGCTGAATTTGAGCAAAAGTCTTCCCGGTTCTTGGTTTGTTATTGCTCTATGATAGTTCTGTCCATTGCATAAACGTGCACTCGTTTAAACCCTAGCCATGCGACGTGGTGAAAGCGTCTGTTGTGGGAACTGCTAAGCCTAAACCATGTTTCAATTTGACGTGCGTGGGGTTTCGTCCATGTTGCATGATTTGGATCATGACGGGTTTAATTCGAAGCGAGTTCTCTCGTCCCAGTAAGAACACGATGATTGATGCCGGCATGCAAAAGATCACTTTGTGCCGAACGTAGTGCCCTGCTAGGCCTAAGACCCCTTGTCTTGTAAGCAGCGATGCCGGGACGCTGCGGCATTCCGGCACTGAGCCCGATGTTGAGTTGTGGGGTGCTTGAGTTGAGATCAATGCTCGGATCGGTACCGGCATTCGCGAAGTCGGAATAATAGTGTGAGAGAGGATGTGTAGAGGTGTCTTTGTCCGCTAACAAGCAGCGTGACGTCATGCATGCAAATAAGTTGTTCGTGGAAGTTAAATTTGGAGGTGCGGCCATGTTGGACGCATTCTGTAGGGGCTCGAGAGGGTAGCCGGCAGGAAGAAACATTTGCCCAGCCTAAACGGTTTGAACTCAACTCGTGTGACCTGTTTCTTGAAAAAAAAGAAAAAGTGGATTTGCATTCTATTCTTTTGTTTTCGTGTCGTTTGGAACAAACCCGCAACATATAATAGCAGTGCCGGTTAAAGCCGATCTGTCGCAGACTCTTTTTTGAAAACATTAGGAATATACAGAAAGCTGTGAACAACTTCGTTGACGTTTGGGTTCCATGTTTCACGAATTACTAACCTGAGTAGAACATTTTAAAGAAGCAGGAATGTTAAGACCTCTATCGAGCAGAAAGACATGGCGGTGGCCAAATGAAATTGCTTCTAATGTTTACAAAATCACATCCCAGCGTGCTATTTTCACAGCCAAGCACGCGCGCGCACTTTAAGAAATGCCTGCGCGTCTACTTACCCGCAAAACACTCAAAGAGCCAATCATTGCGATCTAGGAAATCAGCTGAGTGAATGATGAGGCGGAGCATCTTTTTAGACCTTAAAAATAAGTTTGCGCTGTGGCATTACGCAATGCAAGCATGACGCTTTGCATTGCGTAATGCCACAGCGCAGACTTCATTTTGAGGTCTAAACGGATGTTCCGCCTCATCATTCGCTCGTTGATTTCCCAGATCGCAATGATTGGCTCTTTGAGTATTTTGCGGGTAAGTAGACGCGCAGGAATTTCTTAGGGTGCGTATGTTCGTCGCTTCGAAAAGCGAGCAATGAACGCGCCATTTGCACAAACTTTAAAAATATCACCGAATAATTGGGAGCCAAGTCGATGCAGGAGCATGATGTCTTGAACAACGGTTTTACGTCACGAGTGCATGTGAATAGCATTGTGCTGAAACAAATTTTTGTTCACTACATGCAATGTGACATCCATGCAAGATATGTATTCATTCTCTCGAACAACGTTCACAGAAATGACTCTTTGTTTTAATCGGATTTGTTTTTTCAGTGAGACATCGGACACCTTTACGATGGGACCTCAGGGTACCCTGGAACACTACGCCCGGACAAAAATGTCCAGACAAGTCTCGGTAAAAGAGGGACTGTCCGCTTCTCAGCAGCGGTCCGACGCCAAACATCAGGCGTTGCACGGCGGACACCCCAAGATGTCCATGTACCGTCCATCGCCCAAAGACAAGTTGTCAGCTGCGGGACCGGACAGCAGGACATCGGGACACCACGACACGTCCAAGCTGTCTCCCAGTAACCTGGCTCGCTACCAGAGTTACCTGTCCCGCGTGGAAGACGGTGGTTCGTCCGCCGAGGAAGTTGTCCGCACCAGGTCCGGACGGACGCTGCGTATGAGGCCCACTAGGTGAGGAAACGGAGTCATCGATTGCAAACAGACGCGTGTCGCGTGCTGGACGTGCGTAGTTTGTCTCACGGCGTTAAACGCACCATATAACGACTGGTTGCTCCAATAGATTGTATTTCTTAGCAGACGATGAGCAGATGACTGCTTGTTCTGAGAATTCTCTGTGAACAACACGCCCAGACATGGCGCCCAGGGAATACCTGTTCTGATTTTGATGTGGAATTGCTAATTCATTTCATTTAATCTAATTTATTTGTACCTCACAAGCTCCCCAAGGGGGCATGCAAGAAGGGGGGGGGGGGAATTCAACAGTATACAAGGAAAACAGAAGAATGAAAATATGAACGAACATCATGCAAAAATTCAATATGATCAAAACACGTGGAAAACATACATATCAATTTACGAAGTATTTAGCACACACACTTTTAAATTCGTCGACATTTACTAAAGACATGATGTTAGCTGGAAGTTTGTTCCAGTCGGAAATTGCCAACTGTGATGTCTGGAACAGTTTTGTATGTGATGTTTGTAATAGTATCTTATGCTGATGATCAAATCGAGGAAAAATACGGTGTGGCGGCTTTACAAGTTCAAGCTTGAGGAGTGGGTTACTTTAATACATGGTATAGATGAAGATTAGCCTAGAAAGTTTTCTTCTGGTGGAGAGAAGTGGCAAGTCTGCTTTTTCTTTCAGCTGAAATACGCTTGTGTGTCGAGAATGATCTTTGTAGATAAATCTGCTTGCCCTGTATTGAATTGGCTCTATTTTTTGAATTAGCCAGTCTTGAGAAGGATTCCATATGATGAAGCATACTCTAATTGAGATCGAACATACGACTTGTAAGCGAGTAAACGAACGTCCGGAGGTGCCAGATATAAATTTCGTCTTAGAAAACCCAATGACCTACTAGCCTTGCCAGCCACATAATTTACGTGATCTTGCCAGTGTAGGATCTCGCTCAAAATAACGCCTAGATTTTTGTAGTTCTTTACTTTCTCGATTGATAGATGAGCTATTGAGTAGTTGAAACTTACAGTGGATTTGTTTTTGTGGAGAAGCTTATGAATTTAGATTTTGAGATATAGATGTTGACTTGCCAGCAATCACACCACAAAGGGAGGGCGTCTAAGTCATGCTGTAGTGAGAGACAGTCGGTCTGGTTTTTGTAGACAAATAAACTCAGACGAATGGGTGAATGATAATGACTATAAACTTTGTAACGAGTAGTAGCTTGCGCCACCTGGCCTAAAAATATTTACTTTTCTCCACTTCCAATTTCGTTCTACATTCCGTCGCCCGTTAAATTGTCTTACTCGTCGCGAACGCAAACAAGGTTGCTAACATATGTGAGTTTGACACGTGGACAAGCGATGTTTTGATGCTTGTCGTTCTATTGAGGCTCAACGTGACAGGCCAAAAACTTCGCAGATGACAGTACGCTTCAAAAGTTCGTTTCACGCTGTCAGACAAATTCTGCCGCACTGTTTTCTAGAGCATACGGCCATAACGAGACAAAAAGCTGCGTCGTAAAAAACGAAAAAAAAAAGAAGAAAGAAACCAAAACGTGTCTGCGCTCGTCGCGCATACACTTTCACCCCCATGCGCCGCCTGCTGGCACGAGCGAGAAGTGCGCAGTGTCGCGCTCTCGTCCCAAAACTCGGTGGGGGTCCCAGACGCTTGAAATCGGACGCCGTCTGCTACCGACTGTCGCGTGCTCGCCTGTCCCCCTCTTTTCTAACCCCCGCGTCTTTTCTTTTAATGTCGGGTGCTTTTATTTCGTTTGTTGCTTCAGCGTTCTGAACAACCTCGCACCGACAAGAAGTAAACAAGTATGAACCGAGGATGTCTTTTTTTATGTTATCCGATCCAATGAAACCACGCCAAAAGTATCTTCAAGGCGCTCGTCGTCGTTGTGAGATTGATATCACCAGCTAAACAAATCATGCACAGTGAATGCTCCCTGATCTTTTTTCTGTGGGTGATTGGTTTATCTGGTGATAGGAATAGACGTTCTTTTTCTTGATTTCATATACCCCCAGAGCCTAAGGCATTAGAGTACAATGTATTTGGTATAGGTAAAAAAAAGGCAGTGATTATTAGTACAGTAAATTGACTCCTAGTTATACAATATTAGCTATGGCGTTCTTGAACTGCTGGTGATCTTCGATTTTTGCTGGTGGGGCGGGAAGGCCATTCCACTCCACTGATGTGCGGGGAAAGAATGACTGAAAAAAAGCATTAGTTCTGCACGATGAAATCCCGACTTTATGAACATGATCTAATCGAGATGAGATGTAAAGGGGGGGGGGGGGGGTCAAATATGTCTGGCGCGCAAGAAAGGATGAAGAAACAATTTGTGAAAGAGGCAGAGACGAGAGGTTTAGCGGCTGAATGCCAGAAATGGCAGGTCAAGGCTAGATTTTATTGTACTGATGCCTGCAGTTTTATTATAGATAGACATTATGAAACGAACAGAATTATTTTGAACTGTTTTAAGTGAGTGCATCAAATTTTCATAACTGGGATTCCAAACTGAAACTGCATTTGTTTTGTTTGCAAGCAGCCGCGCTTCAACAGCTATTCTGGCCACCATGGACAAAAAAACGCTTTGTTTAGGCTCCAGTCTGGAAACCTTGGGTACGCCTCAGCAATACTTGACTACCAGACGATCCACCCACACCAGCATCCAGCTGGCGTAGTCGAGAGGCCGTACCTGCAAACGTCTATGGTCCAAAACACTCTTTACAAACGAGTCAGCGTTCGAGAGAGGACGCATCTGCTCTTGCGCAGTGCCGACAGCAGCGCCACCTCAGTGTGGCGCGACGTCAGAGAATTTAGCTGGTGTGTAGTTTTGCCTTTTGGAACGGCCTCAAGGGGTTGGTACCTGCGCACCTACACACTAGGCGATTTGTTTGTTTTGTTTGTTTGCGTGTCGAATGCTCAGATTCCGACGTTGACGTGTTGTCTTCCGACATCTACGAGTTTGATGGTTGAAAGGAAGCACCGGGGGTATTCATAGTTCATACATGCCCAACATAACTTAACAACAAGATGTCGGAGGAAATTATAATGGTCCCGCTTTTTCATTGAGCCCAGGTGTCGTCTACAGGAGCGCCCTCGCAAGAAGCGCCACGTGCTGCAGAGCATGGCGCGTCCGCTCAAAAAGTGGCTTATCCGACATCGGGACAAGCCATACCCGAGCAAGGCCGAAAAGCTGGCTTTGGCCCTGGGCTCGCACATGACCCTGGAGCAGGTCTCCAACTGGTTCGCCAACGCCCGGAGGAGGCTGAAGAACACCGTGAGCATCTGCGGAATCCAAAGAGGCTGCATGTTCGATAGCTGACATGAGAGGAATGTCGGAACGCCCAACGAAACGGAAGATCTAGCCGAGCATGTAGAAGTGTAAACTCGTGCTGCCTACCGCAACGAAAGATTTATTTAATTCGAAATGTCTAGGTAGTCTCAATATCCAATATATGCTCAAAAAGCTTGGACATGTCCAACGAGACTGGACATCTGATTGAGACACATTCTAAAAAATGCCTGTGCGTCTACTTTCACGAACAACACTTGGAGAGCCAATCACCGCGCCTTACGAAGGCAGCTGAGCGAATGACAATGCCGAAACATATGTTGAGAGCAAAGAACGCAGTCTGAGTTGTGACATTAAGCAATGCAAAACGTCACGCTTGCATTGCTTAATGTCAGCGATACGCAGTGAGTACCGAGACGGAAAATTAATTGAATTCCTAGTGTTCGGTGAGTCTCAATATCTTATTTGCATGGCCAAACACGGACGAAAGGACAGGCGCTTCACTCTCAACTGGTTTTTATTAACACCATTGTCACCTATATATACACATTGCCCAAACCACATCGGATTCAATCGCGACAATCAGAGCCAACCTTCCAGAAACACCATCTCACTCTGGAGCAAATACAAAGACGGAGCGCTGACGCAATTGTTTACTTTCTTTTTTATGTAGAATGCCTCTATAATCTCTCTTTCCGTTTTTTCCTTTGCCTTTCTTAAAAACTTTGTGCAGTCAGGTCAGGTTTACATCCACATCTCCTACAATGGTCAGCGAGATGGCCCCCCGCGTTGTTGTGCACACACAAATTAAGTTCACGTGCTCTATCATTGAAGCAGCGCCCAGTCTGCCCAATGTAGACTCTGCCACAACTAAACGGAATCTCGTACACCACATTGGTGACGCACGCAGTATATTGCACCGCGTGTTTCTTGGAGCACGGTGCCTTCTTCTGCCTTGTCAACATCAGACATATCCTGGCAAGTTTACACGGTGCAGAAAAAACCACGTTAAAGGGACCATGAAATGATTTTAAAATCTAATTTAATCCACCGCACGTCGTAAAAGGTGTGAAAAGAAACACAAAAACACAAAACTAGGGAGCCAAAAAAAATTATTTGCTATAGAACTTTTAAAAGAAAACTGGACTCTTTTGCGACTTCTTTCCTTCGAAAGCTCTGCCTTTTCACTACGATGCATCCGCAGAAATGGAGCACGTCAGCCGAATCCACGTCGCCTATTGGGTAAGAGCCTACCTCACCAGCACCGCGATCGTAAACAATAAATAGCCGGCGAATGTTTCCTAAAAGTTTTGTTAAATAATATTCAGACCCACATTTTGTAGCATAATTAGAGATGTGTGGCGAAAATTGCCAAATTTGATAATGCTGAGAGCCAAGCGCCATCTATCGTGTGGTAAACGAAGCAACTACTGCGCGTGCGCGGTAGGGCAGGGCTGGCAGGGCCGACTTCAGAACGGTTAACTCTGACTGACTGAACGTTTATTTTTCTACGTGTTCATCTCGCGCGTGCCGACTTCAAGCAGCAAGAAAAAAAATGTACTTAAAACAGACCACGACGAACAAGAACGCTGGATCCACAAACACCCGAGAAGAGCGACAACAGCCGCGAATCGCGCTCCGACGAAGCTCTCAGAATATAGGCCTAGCAGGCACTCCGACTCGGCGCAGCGTTGCTTCGTCGCAAGACCGTCTGTCTGCCTGCGACCGGCTGACGTGCTGAATGGAATATGCCCGCGCTACCCTTGTGGGGTACCCTTGTGGGGTACCCTTCTGGACCCTTCTCGTATAATAGTTTGATCGCTGACCTCAATTTTACGTTAAGAGGTGTGGTCAATCTCTTCCCCTTGTTTTCCGAGGCAGTGTTGACGAACACTCGTCGAAAAGGGACCCTCGTCGATTCTCTCTTCTTGTTTTGTGTGATATAGAGCTGAAATAAACGCTGTATGGATTACCTTCGTAACACGGTATGTATACTTTGTTATTGGTATGCCATTTTTATCCTGACAGACTGCACGTCACTGTCGAGCTGTAACAGTTCGTGAGAGGTATACGTGCAATACCGGTCCAACCTTTCTTTGCCGAGTGTCGCGTCAGTATCGAGTTGCAATCGTAAAAGATCGGTCCCGAAGCGCTTACCAACAGCGCGAATACAGCACTTCCATCAAACGCGCGCGTCCGCTCCGAGTGTTAAGAGGTATTTACGTGGCTCTTGCTGACACTGGTAGTTCAAACGTATCTTTTTTAACGTCGGCTCGCTCCTGCATCTCCGAGACCGGCAAAAACGGCGCGGCAATTTGTTTCCATCTACGTGGCTTTGCAAACGACTGACACTGGCCGCCTTTTGCCAACAATGACAGTTGGGTTGACTTCTGGAGTCTTCACCGGAAGACTCGCTGCACTTCCCAACAGGCATACCGGTGTATGGGACTAGTCCCATGCTCTCGCTGAAGCGCAACATATCTCGTTGAATTTCGCTCAGCTGCGATGCGGCGATGAGAGGCGCCGATTCAGAAAATACATCGGTGACATCGGCGCAGTAAAACCTACCGGCGCACCCCAACTCGTCGCCGCTAATGCTCCCATCTCCTACTGCCGAGAGAAGTTCCGGTTTCGGAAATAGCGTACGTCACGGCTTGTTTTGCGGTCAAGAAAAAGTCGATATTTCATTAATTTTTTGTGTAGAAGTTAATAAACCGAGACGAAAACGGATGCCTGTTCGGCATTCAGTGAACATTGACGGTTTAATGTAAAAGTTATCTGGAAAAAGTAAAAAAGTCATTTCATGGTCCCTTTAATGTCGTATCTACCAGCTACCTTTTTTAGATTATGAGATACGGTATGTATGTACGGAATGACTTGCACTCGTTTCCTTTCTTTACGTGCCTCGCTGCCTTTTTTACTTCTTTTTAGCTTTTGAAGAAGGCTCTCACAACAACTAGAGATTAGATTAGGGGGGTACCCCGCGTCTGTTAACCTTTTTGATTGTCGTTCAAAACTGATTTTCATCTGGTGGTTGCAACTTTTTTCCAGAGCCGCACTTAGACATGTCAAGGCTATACCCCTCTTTACCAGTTTAGAGTGAGCACTTTCAAACAACACCAGGCTTTTCTTAGTGCGCGGACAATACTGCCAACAGACATGTTCTTCAGAAAAAAGGATCAAAATGTCTAAAAACTGAATGCAGTTATTCACAGGCAATTCCCAGGTAAAATTAAGTCCGCCTGACACCTCCCTAAACAGTCCGACAATCTTCTCAACCGTTTTATCCAAACCCGAATCTGTATCTAAAATTAAAAAATAGTCATCTACGTATCTGTACGTCTTTAAAACATGGAAATCTGCAAGTCTATCTGAAATTTGCGGTCCAGTGATGCCAAAAAAATATTACACAAAACAGGGGCAACTGTCGACCCAATGCACACACCAGACTTTTGTACAAAATATCTCTCGTCAAAACTGACGGCAGTCGACTGAAGATAAAAGACTAGCAGCTCCAAAAAATGATCGCTGCTAACGCCCGCGGAACTTTGAAATCTAATTTCTCCAGACTCGTTGATCTTATCCCGAACAGCCTTGAGAAGTCCATCGCGAGGAACGGAATAATATAAGTCCTCAACATCCACAGATATTGCAGTGACAGCATTCTGAAAACCTTCTCTAAGTTCATTGACTATTTCTAGCGAGCTTTGCACCAAAAAAGGGTCTTTTAGCGCAAGAGTGTCCAAATGGCGCTGTAAGAACCGACTGATCTGAACCTGCAAGTGTTCTTTTCTGACACAATGGCTCGGAAAGGACACTCAGCCTTGTGTGTTTTTCCCGCGAAAAAAATTTCCAAAATTCCACTTTCTGCTTTGTCTACAGCTTTCCTTAACATGTCTAGGTTCAGACCCTTTAGCAACTCAACAGTCGCAGATTTTTGAGACTTTTGTCGAAACTTAACTTCTTTGAAGTTCTTATCTATTGCTCTCAATGCTTTTTCCTGGAATTGGCTCTTCGACATTACAACAAATCCCCCTTCCTTATCGGCCTGCACAAGCGAGAGTTCGTTGAGCTTGAAAAAATCTACAACCTTCTTAAAAGGTGGTTTTGCCTTAGGGCGTCGACTCACGGATTCTTTCAGGCAGTCCACACCATCACCATTTCTGCATCGCCATTTGCTGAGCTGCCTCCGTAAGTTGCGCTGATTGGCTCTCCGAGTGTTGTGCGGGAAAGTGGACGCACGGGCTTTTTTTAGAGTCCATGTTCAGCGATACGCAGTGAGTACCGAGACGGAAAATTAATTGAATTCCTAGTGTTCGGTGAGTCTCAATATCTTATTTACATGGCCAACTACGTTAAATATTGTATGCAGCAGGTGATAGAGGGGAATGCTTGGACGTCCAAGAAAACGAACGATTTTTTTCTAGTCTGGATTTTTCAGTGTATCAAAATGTCCTCAGAGACGGAAGATCTGTACGAGAAATAAAATGTCCAATGACGCTGAATATTCAATATTCAATATATTCTGTAGATTCAACGAATATACAAAAAAATATTCTGTATATTCAACAATCCTGATCATCTAAGGCGTCTGAATATCCAATAAGCTGCAGGATAGGTATTTCTAAATGTCCAGCGAAACGGATGATCCCATCGAGTCGGAATGTTCACTGAGACGGACTATCCATCCGAGATGCAATATCATTTGAGCAAACGTCCACCGTTGGATATTTCGTCCCGTTGGATATTTAGACTGGGTGAACGTTGAGCCGCAAAATCCCTGGATAGGGGACGGTGGTTGGGATAGTGTTACGGTGCAAACAAAAGTTCAGCGGAAGGCCTCATCCACACAAATGCTGACACCAACAGAAATAGCAAATAGTGACAATGTAGAAGGGGTCATTCACCCGAAGATTAAACATTTAGGTTCATGAAAAGTTAATTTGGCGACACTGACTTCATTTTACTATTCGAGCTCCCAAATGTTTATTTATATCGTTAACAACATACATTGTAGAACCTACTCAAAATGGAAAGAGCGACAGCTTTAGTCTCTAGTCTTTAGTCTTTACTTATTTGGCTCTGGAGAGCCCCGGTACCGCGGAAAGGCAGCGGCCCTTTCTATGGAGGCCCGTGGTGCCGCGTCTAGTGAAAATGATTATGTGATGAATATATACAGGCATGCATGATGATACATGCTATTTTACGACTTATTTGTGCTTATCAGACTGCATTTTGTTTTAATTTTGCAATATTAATATTTGCAATAACATACTTAAAACGTATTAACTCAAATTTTGTGTCAAGATTAGAAAATGTTCTTGTGAGGGCTGCTTCTTTTGTAAAAGCTTCTTGAAGTGCTCCTAATGGTCCAAATTAAACTGATATTGAAGCACAATAATATTTATTTCGAAGCATGTCCAACTTTTGATGATCAGTGTAGTATTTTTACACACACCAAAATATAGATTTATCACGCAAAACGTACACAGTCAAAATACTTTCCGCGTACCGAAGCACTCATATTTTTTCGGGGTAGATGCAGGCGGCATGGAGGGTATTGAACCTTGCATTTCGTGCCTGCCATTAAAAATTTAATTGGCCAATGGTAGATACACTTTTTTTTCTATTTGATGCTACTGACCCATGCTGCGATTTACTCACGACACAACTGGTCGTTATTCGACTGACCGTTTAACGAATACGGGTATTGACAGACAGTTACGCGACCGACAAATCGGGCAAATTAATTAAAAACAACAACAACAACAACAACAAAGTCACACTTTGAATTCAATATTTTTAACACCACAGGAACGTATGTCTGTTTTGCCACTGCAAGTCATTTCTCATCGAGATGTTATGAAAAATAGCTTATAAAAAGTCCGTTACACCACTGACACATCAAAGAGGTACGCATTCATTTAAATGTATTCATAAGGTAATGTAAATTACAGGTTTTAGCCCAATGTGAATGTCTCTTGTTGTAAGGCTCCCCTGAAAACTTGTTAAACAGTCTGCATACTTACAAATTGAATGTGGTTGTCAGACGTGTTTAAATAAATTTGCATATCTTTCGTTATGCCGCTGACGTTGAGGGCAGTCACACTTGTTTATTTTTAAAATTCATAAAAAATATAAATACTTTAGTAACACTACACGGTGAGATCATATTGTCACGAATGAAGGTGACGAAAAGCCAAACAGTGAACTGAAAATAAAGATTTAATGGGCGAACTTGTGCCAACCAAAAATAAATAACGAAGGAGCGTCGAGGTAGCGGAAAAGCGGGCGGCGGTTCGGCGGCACTACAGAGCGCTAGCGAAACTGGGACTGACTCGACAAGGTCGCGGGAGCCGCTTATCTACCCTGCGTCACTATCTCGAAAGTTCGGCAACGAAGGTTCGAGCGTCGCGCGCTCGGGGCGAGGATGAACTGGCACTTTCGAGAATAACAAAGCAGAAGGAAAGTTACGTCTGCTGCGAGAATGACCGGGAATCTTCTAGAAGACCGTGACCGAGCGTTGCCTTCTCGGCTCTGCGGGTGGCATTATCCCCCCTTTAAAAGTGCATCGCCCCGATGCAAAACGAAAGGAAAACGGAAATGGCTAAAACAATTACGGCGAAACAAAACAAACATGCAGTTTCACAATCCTAACGCGCGTAGAACGGCTTGAGTCGAACAACGTGGACGACTTCGGGTCGTGGCTGGCGGCGTCCTGATGGGCGAGTTCCGTCGGGGAGCACCTCGTAGTTCAAGTCCCCAAGGCGGCGGATGACCTTGTAGGGTCCGAAGTAGCGTTTTAACAGTTTTTCGCTGAGGCCGCGGCGGCGAATGGGTGTCCACACCCATACCCTGTCTCCGGGCTGGAACTCCACGTCGCGGCGGCGAAGGTTGTACCGGCCAGCGTCCACACGTTGCTGGTCCTTTATTCGAAGACGGGCTAGCTGGCGTACTTCTTCTGCTCGTTGGGTGACCAGCTGGGCGTCGTCAGTGCCGTCATCCGTCGGGTCGTGGGGCAGCATGGCGTCGAGCATCGTCGTCACCTTTCTGCCGTGCACCAGCTGAAAGGGTGTAATGCCGGTAGTTTCTTGAATCGCCGTGTTGTACGCAAACGTGACGTAGGGCAGCACTTCATCCCACGTCTTGTGTTCCACGTCAACGTACATAGAAATCATGTCGGCGATGGTCTTGTTTAGTCGCTCCGTCAACCCGTTGGTCTGCGGGTGGTATGCCGTGGTCCGGCGGTGGTCGGTGTGGCTCAGGCGGAGTATCTCTTGTGTCAGTTGCGCCATGAACGAGGATCCTCGATCCGTAATCAGGACTTGGGGAGCGCCGTGTCGGAGGACGATAGACTCCACGAAGAATTTGGCTACTTCCACGGCGGTCCCCGACGGGAGTGCTTTTGTCTCGGCGTACCTGGTGAGATAATCAGTTGCCACGATTATCCACCGGTTTCCCTGCGCCGACGGTGGGAAAGGTCCGAGAAGATCCATTCCAACCTGCTGGAATGGTGTAGTCGGGGGCGCGATCGGTTGCAAGAGACCTGCCGGCTTCGTCGGTGGTTTCTTACGTCGTTGGCATTCGTGGCACGAACGGACGTAGAGGTGGACAGTCTTCGGAAGCTTGGGCCAGTAGTATTTTTCTCGGATCCGTGCAAGAGTCCTACTGTAGCCAAGGTGACCAGATGTTGGGTCGTCGTGGCAGGCTTGGAAGATCTCTTCTCGAAGACTAGCAGGAATCACTAGCAGCCACGTCGAGTTGTTGTCCCCGAAGTTTTCTTTATAGAGGATACCTCTCCGGACGGCGAATCGTGGCAGGTCACGTGAGAAGGCTCGGAGAATCGTACCCCCTCGTCCCTCCAAGTGGTCGATCAATGCACGCAGCTCAGGATCGTCCCGCTGGAGCGCTGCCATGCCGTGAATGCTCACCGCGCCAAGAAAGTGGTCGTCGTCGTCGTCGTCTTTGGCACATCCGGCAGCTGACTCGACAGGGGCTCTGGACAGGCAGTCGGCGTCGCTGTGTTTTCGGCCTGACTTGTAGACCACGGTTACGTCGTACTCTTGCAGTCGTAGGCTCCATCGAGCGAGGCGTCCCGATGGGTCCTTCAGGCTCGCTAACCAACACAGCGAATGGTGGTCGGTGACCACCCGAAACGGAGTCCCGTACAGGTATGGGCGGAATTTCGTGATAGCCCAGACGACGGCCAGACATTCCTTCTCGGTCGTCGAGTAATTGCGTTCCGCGTTCGACAGCGTCCGGCTAGCGTATGCGATCACGCGCTCCGCACCTTCTTGTCGTTGGACCAGTACCGCTCCGAGTCCTGTATTACTGGCGTCCGTGTGGACCTCCGTTTCGGCTGATTGGTCGAAGTGGCCGAGAATCGGTGGTGACTGGAGCCGTCGCTTTAGTTCGTCGAATGCCTGTTGTTGTTCTTCACCCCAGTCGAAGTTCACGGTGTCCTTCGTAAGGTGCGTTAGCGGCGCAGAAAGCTTGGCGAAATCCTGAACGAATCGCCGGTAGTATGCGCAAAGCCCAAGGAATCTTCGGACGGCAGTTTTGTCGGTGGGCGGTGGAAAGGCCGCTACGGCGCGAGTCTTCTCAGGGTCAGGACTTACACCTTCGTTGCTCACCACGTGGCCCAGGAACTTCAGTTCGCCGTAGGCAAACCGGCACTTCGTCGGCTTGAGGGTGAGTCCTGCGGTCCTGATTGCCTCTAAAACGGCCCGAAGGCGTCGCAAATGCTCGTCGAAGTTGGCCGAGAATACCACGACGTCATCGAGGTAAACGAGACAGCTCTGCCACTTGAGGCCTGCCAGGACGGTGTCCATGACACGTTGGAACGTTGCCGGCGCCGTGCACAGTCCGAAGGGCATCACCTTGAACTCAAACAGTCCGTCGGGCGTGACGAAGGCAGTCTTCTCTCGGTCCCGTTCGTCGACTTCGATCTGCCAGTAGCCACTCTTAAGGTCCATCGACGAAAAGTATCGGGAGTGGCGCAGCCGGTCCAGCGTGTCGTCGATGCGGGGGAGCGGATACACATCTTTCTTCGTGACCGCGTTGAGCCGCCGGTAGTCAACGCAGAATCGAAGCGTTCCGTCTTTCTTCTTTACCAGCACAACTGGAGAGGCCCACGGGCTGCTCGAAGGCTGAATGATGTCGTCGTTGAGCATCTCCTGTACTTGTTCATGAATGGCCTCTCGTTCCTTTGGGGAGACCCGGTACGGCGGCCGATGCACAGGGAGCGCGTCCTCGTTGGTAATGATGCGGTGTTTCGCAACTGTTGTCTGGCGCACCCTCGACGTCGTCGCAAAGCAGTCGCCGAACTCGGCGAGGAGGTCTCCGAGCTGTCGTCGTTCCGTGGCGCTGAGCTTGGGGTTAACGTCGAGCTGTGGCGGCACAGTACTGGACGGCTGACATGGCGAGGGCTCGTCGGAGATCGCGGCGATTTCGGCGTCGGCCCGGAGTTCCTCGACGTGTCCTATAGTGGCACCTTTCGTGAGATGCTGCGCCTCCGGTCGAAAGTTCGTCGCGAGGACCACACAACGTCCATCCTGCAGCTCTGCTACGCCCCTTGCGACGCCTATTCCTCTTCCGAGAAGCAGTTGGACGTTGCCTTCCAAAAGGACTTTCCCGCTGGCAACTGCGTCGGTAACGACGGGCACAAGAACACTCGACCGTGGCGGCAGGTTCACGTGGTCCGCAATGACTCGGACGGCGGCTGGCGACGTTTTGGATTCCTCCGGAGGTAGCACGGGCTTTCGCAGCGTCAACCTGTTTGCTCCAAGGTCGATCACGGCACCGTACTCACAAAGGAAGTCCATGCCAAGGATGACGTCTCTCGAACAGTCTTTGAGGACGACGAATTTGACGGGGCAAGACTCTCCGTAGATGTCCACGCGCGCAGTACACCTTCCCACTGGTGTGATGAGATGTCCGCCGGCGGTTCGTATTTTCGGGCCATCCCACGGCGTCATCACTTTCCGAAGGCGGCGAGAGAGCTTCCCACTTAAAACGGAATAGTCTGCTCCGGTGTCGACGAGTGCCTTCGCGTCGTGGCCGTCGATGGTAACGTCGAGGTTATTCGACACCGTCACAGAAGCGTCGCTCCTATCCGTTTCGTCGCTAGTGTGGGAGCCCTCCGACGTTAGTGGAGGATATTGGCGTCGTTCGTCACCGGCAATACCACCTCCCGGTATTGCCGCACTCAGTTTTCCCGGCGAGGCAAGGGGGACAGGCTTTCTCGGCGGGACCGGCGGAAGGGCGATGGCGAGCGTCGGGGAGATGGTGAACGGAATCCTCGGCGGCGAGACGACTCAGGAGATGAAGAGCGGCGGAGGTAGTCTTCGATGTCCCGAGGTCGCTCTCCAAGACGTGGTCGAGGGTCGTTGGGCGCAAACCCTCGTAAGCCCAGCTGTCGGTAGGGGCATCGTCGGTAGGTGTGGTCTGCTTCACCACAGTGGTAGCACAGGGGGCGTCGATCAGCCGTCCGCCAGACGTCAGTCTTCCTGGGCGCCGGTTGTTCTCGCCGGACGCACTGAGGTCGGTCGTCGAGACGTCGGAGGTACGGCGGTGCTGGTGTGTCTCGTCGCTGCGGCGCAGGAGGTTGACGGGCAGGAACTGGCGGTCGTCGAGCCATGGCGGCGTAGCTCACCGTTGGTTGTTCCGGTGGTGGCAGGTCGACGGGAGCCTCCTGCTGGAAGGCTCGCTGCACCTCCTCCCGCACTACTTCCGCCATAGAAAGCGAGGCAGGGCGATCGGCAGTGGGCAGAACCTTCCTGATTTCTTCTCGAACGACGTCGCGGATTATCTGCCGCAGGTGTTCGATGCCGATACTATTGACATCGGAGCGAGGTGGTGAGACAGCCGGAACCGTTGACACACCGGTGCGTCGTTGATAGTGCACAGCTCTGGCCAACAGCGCTCGCTCGATGTTGGTTGCCTCGGCCACGAAGCCATCTACCGTCGTCGGGGGGCTGCGGACAAGGCCACCGAAGATTTCACTCTTGACGCCCCTCATGAGGAAGCGCAACTTCTTCTCCTCGGTGGCTTGAGGGTCGGCGCGTGTACAGAGTCGTAGCACGTCTTCAACGTAGCTTGTCACGCTTTCGTCGGGGGCTTGTGTCCGCGTCTGGAGCAGGTCCTCCGCATTCTGTCGCCGGTGTTGGTTCGAGAATGTTCGCCTCAACTCGGCAGCGCAGATATCCCACGATGTAAGCGAAGCCTCGTGGTTTTCGAACCAGTGCCTCGCGGTGCCTTCCAGCGAGAAGTAGAGGTTCTGGAGGCGCTGCTCGGCGTTCCATCCGTTGTGGCGGGCGACGCGCTCATAGTGAAGGATCCAGTCCTCGACGTCTTCATAAATTTCGCCATGGAAAGTTGTCGGCGATCGGGGGGCGACGGGCAGGACAACGACGGGCGGAGCGGTCATCGTCGCGGTCTTCTTCTTTGATTTCCGCGGCGGGGGTCCGAGTTCAGGAGCTTGCCCTTGAAGACGGCGGCTGGCACGATGCTCTGAGTCTTCAACGGAAGGTCGTCGGGAAATGGGGCTTGTTGACCGAGTTCTTCTAGGGGTACGCTGCACGGGTTTTGTACCCCGCACCTCCACCAGAAATGTCACGAATGAAGGTGACGAAAAGCCAAACAGTGAACTGAAAATAAAGATTTAATGGGCGAACTTGTGCCAACCAAAAATAAATAACGAAGGAGCGTCGAGGTAGCGGAAAAGCGGGCGGCGGTTCGGCGGCACTACAGAGCGCTAGCGAAACTGGGACTGACTCGACAAGGTCGCGGGAGCCGCTTATCTACCCTGCGTCACTATCTCGAAAGTTCGGCAACGAAGGTTCGAGCGTCGCGCGCTCGGGGCGAGGATGAACTGGCACTTTCGAGAATAACAAAGCAGAAGGAAAGTTACGTCTGCTGCGAGAATGACCGGGAATCTTCTAGAAGACCGTGACCGAGCGTTGCCTTCTCGGCTCTGCGGGTGGCAATATCATAAGTTGGAGCTTACGTAGGTTTACAATTTTATTAAATCAAACTTATAAAAGTTTACCTCGCTGTAACAAAAGTTAACGCCTGGTAGTTAGCAGATACAAACAAACGCTGAAATTACACATAGGACACACTCTAAATTTTTTTTTGTCTAAAATAGTGTTAATTATGATGACTTGAAAATATTTGTTTTTAGAAGAGCCTGAAACTATATTTTAAGAATGATGGAATCAAGGCGTTTGAAAGTCCCTTGACAGTCATATTAATGTTTTATTTTCGGGAGAATGACCCCGACTCATTTGAAAAGTGCTTAGCAACTGTACATTAATAATTAGCTGACTGTGTAATTATGTTTTATTTAGGCTGTGTGCGTTGGAGGAGGAGAAGGAGGAGGTGAACAACTTTATTTAAAGCTAAAAACAAGGGCATGTGGGTTTGGAAATCGTCTTGCAAAACAAGATATTGTACGCTCTCATTTCCAGGCATGGAGGTAATCTTTATATTACATGTTTTATTTTAACAACGTTTGGTAAGCTTGGTGCCGCGTTGCTGCACTTATTTGTTTTTGTGCTGCTCGTGCGGTGCGTAGAAATGTGTCTTGTTTTTGTTTTGTACTCACGTGTACCTTTAAACGTATTTTTTCAGGTGTTCCTGCCGGGCATGAATTGGGGGGATCGGATTCGGCAATACAACAACTTCATCTCAGGCAACTCGGAGCCGTTGAGCATCAGTTCGGACGACAGTATCTGGGACAGCGAGTGCGACTCGCGCAACAATGATGAGGACTTCGCGGACGACAACCGACAACCAGGTTCCTATCTCTCTCCCCTCTTGTTCTACTAGAGAGCAGATCCGACCATCGCGCCCCTAGCGCCTAGGTTGGGAACTAAATCCATGGGGACGCGAACAACACGAATCATTTGTTGAGCAGGTCCGACCGTCGCGCCCCTAGCGCCTAGGTTGGGAACGAAATCCATGGGGTCGCGAACAACACGAATTACTTATTGAGCAGATTCGACCGCCGCGCCCCTAGTGGCTAGGTTGGGAACTAAATCCATGGGGACGCAAACAACACGAATCATTTGTTGAGCAGGTCCGACCGTCGCGCCCCTAGCGCCTAGGTGGAGAACAAACTCCATGGGGACGCGAACAACACGAATTATTTATTGAGCAGATCTGACCGTCACGCCCCTAGTGGCTAGGTTGGGAACTATATTCGTGGTGACACGAACTACGCGAATTATTTGTTTGTCGTTCTGACGCGGCGCTCGGCTGACGTAATCGAAGGCTGAATCAGCGTTCGACCGATGCTCGTACCCCCGAACACTGACGCAGCAGTAATGCCAAATTCGTATCCCGTGCTCGATCGACGAAGACGACGTAAATAATCCAGACCACAGGCCTTGTGTTGGGTAGACATCAAACACTGAAAAAAAGGAAAAAAAAGCTTCACAAAGAACTCTTTTAGTTATATTTCCTAGCCAATAGCGACTCTCGATCCGGCGGTTCTTCGTCACGTGGCTCCCATCAATGGGCTGATAGGCTTACTTGGGCCGCATTTTTCACCGCTTGCCAAGATATGCTAGGATGTTACTACCTGTTATTTTCTAAATAAGACATGCAGCATCACGTCATTCGGCGCTGCAAAAAAAAAAAATCGAGTAAAACATTTCAAATAATTTCCACCTGAAAACAAAAAATAAAGAAAAAGCAAAACAGATTTTGTAGTGTAAGCTTGCTGGCGTAAGATATTTTTACACGTCGGTTGTCTAAAATATGCGGATTGGCACCGATTTCGCCATGTTTGTAGCTTTCAGCTTTTCAGGAAGTTTGGAATCAAAACATATTCAAGAATACTGGCGAAACTTATGAGTCGAGAAGGAGGGCACTTGTTTGCGAACATGCGATGCGTATATGTAATAACGCGAGAAACTCCGTTTTTTTTCTCGCCAGCTCCGCTGAACCGCTGCCCAAACTCCAGATCGGACCTGTGCGAGCACAGCTACTCGTCCGCGGCGGTGGAACCGTGGGCGGAAGCGACGCCGGACCGCCAGCTTCCCAAAAACAAACCTGCACCGCTCAAGCGAGGGCACCCCCAGGACGAGAGGCCAGGCCAGCCGGAGTCGAACAACAAGCGAGCGCGCCTGGCATACGACTCGGACTCGGCCACGGACGAATCGTCGACGACGACGGCGACGCCGACGCCGGACACGTCTTGCGGTACTTGCCACTCTCTATACACTCACAGACAACCGAAGGATCGCAGGGTGCAGCTCATTGTGTTCACGCTTTTCGCATTCTGACTGGTTCTTGGGCTTTTCTTGTCGGTTAAAGCCGCAATAAGATTGCCTGCTAAGCAATAATGAGATGTCCGGGCGAATTTGGTTTCTGCGCACGCGGAGTGTTCGACTCCGGCTGCCCTGGCCTCTCGGCCAGGCCAGCAGGAGTCGGACAAAAACACAAGCCGGCTTGTTTGTTACCGTGTCTAAATTCAAAAGCTCGAACTTTCGAGTCGTAATGATCGCCGTTTGCGCCCGCTCTACACTAAATACCAAAATAGTGACTAAAAAAGAGAAGTAAGCAGAGTGCCGATTTTTCACGGGTGGCTTATTGAGTGGTTTTATGTAACAACAGCACGAACACGATTAGCACGACGACCAAGAATTAATGTGGACGAAGCGAAAAAGACAGGCGTTACCTTCCACCCTCCTTGTCTGTCACGCTATGTGTATTCTTGCTATGCTTGCCCCTACATTCCCTGGTCATCGATGAACCATAGACACTGCACCCGTGCCAGGTCTCCCCACCGTCACTGGCATCCGTCGGCGGTCCTCGGACGCCGACGAGTCTCGGCGACCGTACAAGAAGTACAAGACGACCATGCTGCTCCGCTACATTGGTGCCGATTTGGGCCAAGAAGAAGAGGAGGAGGATGGGGAGGGCAGGTTTCGCGGGAAGGAGGTTGACTGCCAGCCAAAGAACACCAACAGGGCGCCTCGAGACAGCCAGAGGGACAGGCGCAAACCAGAAGCCGTCAAGGAACGTTGTCCTCCAGCAGACGGTGAGGTTCCCTTCGGCTGCAATCCACGCGTCTTCGCGGATGTTTGTGCGTAACAGCTTCTTGAACTGGTGCACGCTTTTTTCGAGGCAGCTTTTTACCAAGCTTAGTTGATTGTTTTGAAACCTCCGATAACAATATCATGCACGCTTAAAGGCGTTGGCGAAGTATCGGGTGTTGTTATCGGAGTCAGAGGAATAATTTACTAAAACTTCCTAATCAAAAAGATGGCCCTAAAGATATTTATACAAGTTATTTTTGCTGGCGCGCATTGCTAGCAAAAAATGCTCTTCGTCATTGGTGAACAGTTTCGCGGTTTCACCGACCGTTTTTCGCTAACAGACGACCCGGAAGTGCAGGGTGGTGCGGCGATCGCTAGAGACAATATGTCTCGAAACCAAGGTGCACGTGTACTTCAAAGAGTAATCGACAGGGGTCACTGATAGTACCGCGGGCCACGCTGAGCGGTGTTCGCACTCATATTGATCGTGATAGTACTTATATTACGCGTCGTCATCCGACGAGCGCTCCCTCCATACACTGCAGCCATTGACTGTCCAGAGAGCTCTGCGGGAAGTTAATGTTCCGGATTTAAAGTGCATACGACGCGATCGAAAGGCCCTACAGGCCTTTCCAAAAAAATCGCCTTCCGCGCTCTGCCATCTCTGTGCTGGGGTGTGGAACGCTTACCGAACATGCGCCGTAGCTCTTTGTTGTGCGGAATATCAGATGTTGGGCGTGCGTTCACAGCTCAGTGATTCAGCACTTTTTCGGCCGCGTGGTAAGCGCCGGCCGAAAAAGGTCCCGGACAGCTTGAAAAAAGCTGGGCGTGTCTTATAATGTTAATTCACCCTCCTTGCCTCCTGATTGGCTCCTTGGCGTTCTTATTGGTTAATGCTGCAATCCGATTGGTTGCGGAGAGATAATGATATGCCCGGGACACGCGACACCCTGCACTTCTTAACTTGTCAGTGAATGTACAATGCTTTGCGACGCGCAGTACGACTGGTTGCGCTTTTCATTGGCTTCCGACCACTCCGGCCTTTCAGAAGATTTTTTTGTAGCCGATTGTTATATGCATTGTTCTTCTATGCAACTCCAATATCGCTTCCTCTTATAACTCGATGGAGTTTTTTTTGTTTTTTTTTTAATGCGAAAGCAATAACTATACCATGGAGCGGAGCCGGCAGTGTCTCTAACCGCGAAAGAACGCGAAGGAAATTCCCATTCTCCGATTGGCTGAGCGTAACGGCTCCTAGATAGCCAATGGGCGCGTTCAGTAGCGCCTCCCTTGCCTCCGAACGGAGTGCCTCGAGTTGGAGTCATCGGAGCGCCTACTGAACGGCAAAAAAACCCGCGGCTCCAAACCTGCTTCTACACAACTTCCGCTTCCTCCCCTGTGCCAGACGGTCTCCGAATAAACTGGAAGCAGACGATGGCGAGCACGATCGCTTTTATTTGACGCCGGTATTGAAGAAGTCTTTACAAGGTCGTTGAAGAAGAAGCGGGTGATTGTACACATCAGCGCTGCTGTTCGAAGCGATGCAACGCGATCGAGTCCTTCGCTTGGCGGTGCAAAGGCAGCTGCTGTTATAAAAGCCGATAAAAAAACGTCGTCAGCACACGCAAAATACAGAGCTCAGCGAATCTACCCCACCGGTTGCGATACTTTCATACGGCCATATGTTTGTCCTGCCCTTCGTAACGAACTTCCTATAAAATGTATTTGTATACACACGGGAAGTTCGGCCGCGCTCGGCGATCAAGGTTTTGTCGGCCGAAGCGAGCCTCAGCCAACGTGCACCCCGATTTAGCTACGCAAACAAAACATTAATCGGTATCATGCTTTGCGTGACTGTCCAACCGGCTTCCAAAGTCGCGTTCATACCCTGCCTTGCTCTGTTCAGCGCGGACAGGACTATCGTCGATATTCACCGAGTTCCCGTGCAACGGTGATCAAGACACGGCGTCAAATGAACGTTTGCGTTGTTTATTAGCATATTCAAACCAAACAAAATACGGTCCAATGCATTTTCCAAAAGAGCCTTACCTGAAAAAGATATTCGAACGCGTTATTCGTCTTACCTTGAGCACTTTTCATTAACAAAAGCGAGCAAACCGCGCACCCGCGATTGAACCGAAGCAGCTTATCCCGCCATATTGTTTGTTTTTTCCTCTTTTAGCACCGGAAATCGTCACCAGTCAGGAAATGACGTCATTTTAGCTCCTTTGACTCTACGTGCACCGTCTCCGGACTCGGTGCTTCGGAGCTTGACTCCGATTCCCCGGAGTTACGTGCACCGGAAGTGACTTTTGGCCGTCCAGTGGAAGGAGTCAGTGACTCCTTGACTCCGGGGCCGCTACTGAACGCGCCCATTGGCGGCAGCTTCACGATAGCGCGAGCTCGGCTGCCGCTCTCGTGTCAGGCGTTGCCGAGAAGGGGGGGGGGGGGGGGGGGGGGGGGAGGGGCTTTGCAGCCGCTTCATGAGAGCGTGCACACGGCCGCAGCTCTCGTGTCGGGCGTTGCCGGTGGTGGGTGGGGGGCTGCGGCCGCTTCTGCTCCTTTCGGCGCTGAGGAACATGGTGGCGCCTGCGGCATCTATATCGTCGGCGGCCGCAACATCAGAAGTAACGAAACGCGACCGTCCACGTCAGTACACTGCAGACGAACTAAGGGAGCGGATTAACGACATTCATGCTTTCGCATTCACAACTCAAAAGGGCTTAGGTGTCCTCGGAATTTGTATATTCCGTAAATGACACATTTTTAAGTGCCATAGGAGTGAGTTCAAACTACTTCATCTTTGTCTTCTTGTTACTTCTACTTTTGTTTTCTTTTTCTTCGCTGACAGGTCAGAGATCGGCTCCGAAAAGAAAGAGACCTTGCAGAGAAAGGGAAGATGCTTCCAGGTTGGTTGGCTACATGTTTTTGGAATTTGTTCTGTTCGTTTTTGCTCTGGGACTATAGCAGGGATGGCCAGAGTGACATGGGGTTAGAGCCACAGACACAACTACAAAACTTCAGAGATCCGCAGAAAAAAGGGGAGGGGGCATTTTTAACAAGTAACGATGGGGTCAGAGCAGTCCTTTCCACAGGGGACAAGTATAATTGTCGACTAGAACAAATAATATCAGGCAGCAGAACGTTTCTACAACCGCTAAGCAAAATATGAATGCATGGTTTGTTAGCCAGCCACTGCCCCGGACGCCAGTTAGGCGTATACGGTTCTAAAATCTCTCTAGAACAATAAAGGAAACAAGGTCACTAGACGCATCTATATATCAAAAAGCAACACTAGGGAGTATGTCCCTAGTGTTGTGCAAGGCTGACAAGAGTGTGAAATTTTATTTATTTCCCCAACTGTTTTCGTCTTGGGGACACAGATAGAGAGGGCGGAGGGGGTGGGGAGGGCACGCTTACTAGGGAGCCGCGAGCCGCAGTTGGGCCACCCTTGGTTTATAGATACCTATATATACTCTTTGGGTGTTATCAGTTCCGAGCGAGTAGCGGTAGTTATGCACTCATGATTGGACGCTGTAAGCGTGCGCGCGTTTTTCCGGTGCATCTTTTACAACGCAAGAAAGCATGCAAGCTTGCACCTCGTTTCGAGTAAATCCCGAATAAGTTCACGCGGTAACACTTTTCGCGGACTCAAAACTACACGATGCATCTTCGGCCATTCCCTCCTCTATACTCACAAAGCCTGGCAGATCGTCATGAGACGCGGCCGCCTAAAGTGAAAAGGTAGAGCGACAGACAACGGATGAGAGAAGAGTCATGTAACGGGCGCCCCGCTGCGGCGAGGCGCCAAAACACACTTCTCCCGAGTGATGGAATGTCCGCTCGTGCTCCTCGCGTTCCTCGCGCGTTCACGCCGCTGCGAAAGCTGTGCGCTCACTACCAGCTTCCCCGAGAAATGCTCTCTGCTACCAGATCCTCGCGCTCCAATTCTGCGACCGGCCGCTCTATGGCTTCGTCGTCGAACTGCCAGGCTTTGTAAGTATAAAGGAGGCTATGGTTGGACACTTCATGTAAGCCGTCAAGCTGTATTGCGAAATTGCTCTCTAAAGCTGCGGTCAGATTGGTATTATAACATACAAAAGGCACTCTGTGGCTGTTTGATTCTTCCCTGTGTAAGGGTCTTTTCACTTTGGTCACTCAAAAGCTATCTTTAAAGATGTTCGAAGCGTAGATAGTGTGAATGATGCAAACATGTTTCGACCACGCTCACGACGTATCTGCACATAATTTTGTCATCATGTCTTTTGTATGACGTATGAGCAGTACGACCAGGTTTACAACTTTCCACTTGATGAGGTAAAACATTTACTCCAAAAGGAAAGCTGCGGTACAAAATAGTCATCTTTGAACTCCGATGAGGGAGTTATTGATACTGTACTCTATGCTTGTGGAGCTTTTCTGTGGTGTAATTGCGTCTTATTTCTGCCCCCCCCCCCCTTTTTCTTTCTAGTCGAGTGGATCTTTGCTGGACAGAAATGGACGCCGCGGAAGCACTGACCTGTCTCTCGCAGTCGGCATCCAGTCACTGTTGGAAGCGGAGTTCGTCTGATCCCTTGGTTGTCTAGACCGAGTCTCCGGACAACGACTGCCTTTTGTTGCGCTGGAGCAGGAGTGCTGGGAATGGAGCATTTTCGAGAATAGTTCTGCGCACGCGCGGGCTTTCTTCACGCTGCAGCGAAAGCTTGAGCTATACAGTTGTCATCCAGAAGGGTAGTCGCACTACCTTTCCTGCTTCCTCCACTACTCAGACGAGTAGCGGAGGAGACGGGAAAGGTGAGTGCAACACTCCTTTCGGACACCAACTGCACTTCGAGTTTTCGCCGCTTGGTGCCATGTTTATCTGAAATGCGTCAATACAAAGGGTGTCTGCCCTTTGCAGTGTCTGCGGACCGTTTTTTGTATGTTGTATTAGGAGTGCGATCACGGCTTCATGCTTACTCGAGGAGTTAATCGGATACATACCGGGAGCGCGGGTCGCTTCTATTCAGATTCCAATAGGGTTTGGGCACCATGTTGTGATGTCTCTGCGTCATTAGAGAGTTTCAGTAGATAGTTTCGATGACTCCGATAACGATACCCGATACCCCTACGCCGCCGCCGCCGCCCTTGCGCATTCATCGTATCGTTATCGGGGGTATGGGAACGATCTACTGAAACTCTTTGATGACCCCAAGACGCTTTAGGCCGGGGTCACACTGCTCATTCATCATACAAAAGACAGCCTGCAAACACGAGTCAACGTGGTTAGAATGCCGCGTGCCAAGTTTTCTCTTTGAAATCATTGCCAAGCGGCATTCGAAGCACGGATCTCGCGGTGACTTGCGTTCGAATCTGTACGCAGACTATCTTTTGTATGATGTATAAGCAGTTTGAAACCCGGCTTTGGGAGGAAAGCCCGAACTGATGAGGTGAGGAGGTTTGTGCCTGTCACCCAATGTGGCAGAGATATGTTTTGTTCAGTTTTTCTATGACCCGATGTGGGTGTAAGCTAGTCCCGCGCCCGCATATCTTGCGCCAGCGTATCTTACCGTGGTGAGCGCCTGGTCATAGCCTGACACCCGGCTGAAATATTCGGGTTTCGTTGTCCGGATTGGCTCTGGCACTTTGTAAAGCGTGACAATTGAGCTTTTTTTGTCAATCGGCGAAATTCTTTATACTCGTCGTCGACTATTTGGTGCTACGTTATGAAGGCTGGCTAGCGCAACTTTCAGAGTTCTTCGGCAATACCACGTAAGAGACAAGTCCCGTGCATGACATCATCATTAGTGGATCCTATAGCACAGAGGACGGTACCCTAACGCTAGCATCGGCAACACAGCACAAAGCAGTTGACGCCGAGTATAGCCGGATGCATCAGCTCGACTTTCAGATAGACAGCAGCAAGTTACAAGATTTAGAGAACGTTCTAACGTGATTCGCATTTGTCACTCTGTTGATGATTTATTGTCACGTGCTCTTTGACCCAACGCAGAGCACAGTTTTAGAGTCAGTTTGAAATTTGTCACGTGATAAGCCTCTTGCTTACCGCAACGTTTTTGTGAGCAAACATTTCTTTCGCACTCCTCCTGTCTTGAGATTCACACTTTGATAAACTAAGTGTCACAATATGGCCAACTGGATATACGCAATTGCGTACACTATTGGCTGTGGCTAGTGAGGCCAATACAATGCTAGTTGAACGTGTTTCATGGCTTTTTGATTTTGCGAAGTCCCATGCTTTAAAGGCTAGTCTGGCCACCATGGGTGTAAAACGCTTTGCTGGAGCACCAGTGTGGCAACCATGGGCACGCCTTAGCAAGGCTTGACTATTGGACAATCTGTTCACGTCAGGAGCAAGGTGGCGGCGCTAAGAAGTCCTACTCTCAATCGCAAACGTGTGTTTGCACGTCTCTGAAGATGTTCTTACCTACAAATCGTTCGCATCAGTGTGTGCTCAGTTGCGGTTCATCTTTCAACCTTGATTATTTATTTATTGTACTGTTTAGCTTCATTTAAGTTTTAATATTTATTGATGAATCCTCGATATAAGTGACATTAAACTAAATTAAGAAGCGGGGTGGGGTTTTCATTTGCCATCAAGACAGACGTCTAAGCATATGCTTTTTTTTTGGCACGCTCAATTTCAAATTGTCATTTAAACAGGCATACCTGATGTTTTAGTGCCTGTAGTTTGTGTGTCTGTTGTGTGTACTTGTTCTTAGCTGATACGTAACTTATTTTAGTTTTGAGTCTCAACATTCTTACCTTTAGCAAACTTCAGTCTATTCATTCTTGATTTTTGTCTACATTGTGATACGAAAATACGATCTCCGCGTTACCCGTACATAGCATTCATTTACTTTGTTTCATCATTGTGTGTTTTGAATTTTGTATGTAATAAGTTTGCTTACCATTTTATACGCGCTTGAAAGCGCTGCTTAGGCTCTTGTTCACACTAGAGTAACAAACAACGAACACTGTTCACAAACACGTCACTTACCCTCTTTTTTCAACTTTTAAATACGCTTCAGTGTAACCAACAGAACACAAAACATAATTTCTCATAATAGCAAAAAGGCGTATTTTATGTTGTCCTCCGGATATATTCGTTATCTGTCCCGCTAGTTTCTAAACTAGGTGGCGTAACCTACCGCCCGATACCAATCATTCAATCACTTGGTAGTGATTGCTCATTATAAAAACAACAACAGCAGCAACAACAACAACAACAACGACAACAACAAAACCAAAAACAACAACAACAACAAACAGGACGAGGTCACTGGCGCGATCTAAACTTCCGTAAACTCTCGTTCTGTTCTTTTTCTTGGACCCACACACTGCGCGCTGCACTGTTCGATTTGATGACATCATCGAATTATGATTGCTGAGAAGCGAGAAAGGATTCAATCGATCATGAAGGTTTTGTTAATGTCGAGTAAACCGGCTCATGTTTGGCCTATTTCATTGCTATAATAGTTTGAAGAATTGTTACAGTTTATCATCTACGTCATATTAGTTTCTTATACCTTGGGTGCCAATTGAAAACGTTACTCAAAAGTTTGTTTCAAAAGCAAAATCCTAAATATAATGTTTAGTAAAAACATGGTTGCAATATATACACAATACAAATAACAATATTCCTACAGAAAACAAATGAAATATATTTTTTTAAACGTGTTTTTCGGTGGAGGTGAGAACCATGGAAAACGTAATTGAGCAAGTGCAGAAAAACAAAACAAACACAACAGCAGGTGTTACTTCAGGGGCCTCTGGCGTGGTATAAAATCCCGTAAACCCCTGAGTGACATTTCAAGAAAATTGACCGTTTAATAACACATAAAGAAGGAAACGAGCAACGTTCACCTGGGAGCGGAATTTGTTTTTACTACAGTTCTTGAGATGAAATCGAGTAGAAATGTAAAGTCTACAACAAGCTTTTGTACCATTATTCTTCGGCATCACTGGCGTGGTATAGACACCCGGAAACCCACAACTAACAGCGCGTTGTTAAATTCGAAAAAAAAAACAAAACCAATAATTTACTGGTTGGATGGAGCAACGTCATTGTTTCAGCATTATGTTTGGAGCTTTTGCTTTCATGAGGTCACTGGCGTGGTATAAACTCCCGCAAACCCAAGAATAACAGCACGTTATTAAAATGAAAACTAATCAAACTGGATGAGTTGGGGCAATGCCACTGTTTCATTACGGTCGTTGGAGCTTTTGCTTTCACAGGGTCACTGGCGTGACTTAATTGTCTGCAAACCCTGGAAAGCAGGATTTTCAGCTTCCTCTTTGAGTCACTATTTGCAAGTGATATCACGAGTTTTTGAATCATCCACTTTGATAGCACCTCTAAGAGATCATTTGCACTTGCGCTTCTAGCATAATCCTTGACAAATGTTTTCTGGTGTTTGTATAAATATTCCATTGATGTTGGTTATCTTGTGTAACATAGTTTGATGTTTCTTAAAACGTTTCAGTGTTGACCTTTATTGTTTGCTTTTTTAAAATTTTTTTTGTTGTTCGTTACTCTTTGTGCAATGCCGTATGAACAGTTAAGGTTTCATAAATGATGATAATGATGAAGGATGGATGAATGATATTGGCTATACCCTTTGTAACGGGTGGTAGCTTGCGCCACCTAGCACCATCCATGATGATGACGATGATGATGTTAGCTGCGTTGCCATTGTGGTTTGGAAAACAATAATCGCCACGGTTTGTCCTTGTGGTTGAAAAATTATACTTAGTAAACCGAATTGTACCATTGTCGGCAAGTACGTAACCAATGTTTCCCGATATTGTGTACGCATGAAAGCCTTTTCTAAGACATATCAGCCTTAAAATAAATCACCTTGCAAAATCTACCATGCGTCTTGTTTTTGTCTTGCCCTGCCTTTTATTTTTATTTATTATTTTACTACTAAGCGAGAAAAGAGCACCAGTGAAGTCAATCCTTCCGCTTTCCGTCGGCTCCGCGAAAGAAGCCGGCTGCAATGGCGTCGCTTTTTTCCCGCTTAGTTCAGCTTTGAAGATACGTTCAAGGGTCGCATTTCTTGCACCGTGCGTGCACTACGCAGTTTTTAATTAAAACTACACGCCACAACTAGACCATATAGAAGTCGAGTGTCAAATTTTAAAATACATTATTCCCACAAAAAAATTATAAACTCTTTTCAATTAATTAGCTAGCTTATTCACCTATTTAGCTGTTTTAGTTGCCGCCATAGTCACCAACCTTTTGCTAGGGCTAAAAGAACCCCTACGAAAGTTAGCTTTAAATAAACTCTGAACCGACCTAAAAAAAGAAAAGAACGTTGTATACTTGTAATGCAGGGTGATTCCACGTCAGTTCATGCAATGATGGTCCGGGTCATAATTTAGATATTTTGTTAAAATATATATGAAAGCCATGTTCTTGAGAGGAACATTCAGCTATCTATGAGCGCCGTAATAATGTTTTTTTGCTGAGATATAAAATAGAGAAGCTCGAGGTGTGGAAATTGAGAAGATTTCACAATGCTAATTTGCATAGTCGTCATTTCCTCATCGGAACTTTCACGTCACCATAATTTTTCTAATACGTTTTGCAAAAGGTATATGACACATACACAAAAATAAAAATATCAATAAAATATTTCTAGGAAAACAAAAAAAAAAAATCAATAAATGGCACAAAAACGTGTTTTAGGGACATATTCACCATTTTTTTGAAAATAAACTATATTTCATAATACTTAGCAAAACATATCAAAATGCGTGTCTTTAAATATTATTTACGAATATATAACGATAATATGACCACCTTTAATGATCTTCCTGTTATTAACGCGGAAATGCGGCTGATTTCTCAAAATATGGCAAGGATGGGCGTCGATAACTAAGAAACTCAATCTTTTATTTTTATTAAACTCCCCTTGGCACTTTGCAGTGACTTGAACTAACCTGTGATGGCAAAAGATTGAGTAACATATGACCTCCGAACAGAAAGAGCGACGACAAACCTTCACTCGGAGCGAGCCGCCGTCTTCGTCATAGCGGCTCTGCCGCACAGCACCAAACATTTTTGGCGTTAGTTATGGCATGCATCTTATATTATTAAATTTTTTTCTTTTTCATAAGGAATGAATATTCGTGACGCGAAAAGGGACTTTGAGTTGGAATGCCATTAATTAGCTTACAATTCACAGAAACAAAACGGCCCCACTCAGCAAATTCGCTAACTATGCATACATAAGCTTAAAACTCAGTTGCGCGAAAGGCCATGCATACATCCAGCCTCTCGGAATATGATGACTTCCACAGATGAGATGCCTGGATTCCTGTTACAGGTTTTACGATGGTCCCCTCTGCTTGCTTTACCGTACGAAACTCTCGAAGTTGAAGACGGTTGTGAGCACTGCGTGGAGTGGTTTGACGCGTTCCGCGAAGCGCTGAAGGCATGCAGTTCCCACCAGGAACGCAGGCGATTGTAGACGCTTCTGTTACCGAGCATCTCGAAGAAAGAAATATTGCGTCTGGTGCCGGAAGCGACTACCTACGTGATTGATCTAACAAGAAAACTGAAGCGTAAAAGTGGTGTATGGGCAACTCCTGATCCCTACACCCTCAAGCGCATCTACCTCTGTAGCGCTCCCCAGAACGATTGCTTCCTGCACCGTTGCGAAAAGTGCCCAAAAACGCAGAGCATCTCGCTGCAGTCGCTCTATCTCGACGAAGACGAAGTGATCTGTTTCGCGTTATGGGACGCCGGGGAACTCGTCAAAAAGGTTATGGATACTTTCGCCTTCCTGCGGAAACTGGATGGAGAGCGAAAAGTATATGAGGCATTCTTACATCCGTGACCTTCAACGAAGCCTGATACATGACACAAGAACCGCCTTACCACCCAAGGCAGTGATGTTCCACTTTGATTTGGCGGAAAATTGGACAGTACTCTTCCCACCCGAAGTGCAGAGTTTTCATTGGAAAAAACTCAAGTGTCTCTTTTCACAAGTTTCATTACGTCCACGCAAGGCACGCAAAGCTTTGAAGTTGTCAGCGATGACACGACACACGACACAGCTCACGTTCTTATAGCCATAGAGGCCATGAAAGTGTATGTTGATGAACATTACCCAGTATTTGTTTTAATATCTTTTTTGTATTAGACAGAGCGGCGGCGCCTTTCAAGAATCACTTCCACTTGCACGAATTGTCTCGGAAGCCGTACTTTCCGGCAAGATGGACCTTTTCAGCCACTAGACACAAAAAAAGCGCTTGTGATGAAGTAGGTGGTGTTCTTAAACACCACGCAACGCCTAATAACTTGGGATCTTCGCTCAACTCAACGACTGTCACCGCTAAAGACTTTGTTAAAGTGTTACCTAAACAAGTAACAAATGCCTGCATGTTCCGCCTGTCTGCGGAACGGGTTCGAGAGTTTCGTGCGGTGAAGCAAGCAGAGTGGGCCACCGTAAACCTGTGAGAAGAATCCAGGCACCTCATATGTGGAAGTCATCATATTCCGAGAGGCCGGATCTATACATGGCCACTCGCGCAACTGAGAGCTTTAAGCTTATGGATGTAAAGTTAGCGAATTTGCAGAGTGGAGCCGTTTTGTTTCTGTGAATTGTACGCTAATTAATGGTATTCCAGCTCAAAGTCTTTTTGCGCGTCACTAATAGTCACCCCTTATGACAGAAAATAATTTTGATAATATAAAATACATGCCATAACTAACGCTCAAAATGTTTGGTGCTGTGCGGCAAAGCCGCTATGACGAAGAGGTCGGTTCGCTCCGAGTGAAGGTTTGTCGTAGCTTTTCCCGTTCAGAGGTCACATGTTACTCAATCTTTTGCTATCACAGGTTAGTTTAAGTCACTGCAAAGTGCGAAGGGTAGTTTAAAAAATAAATAAACGATGGAGTTTTTTAAATATCGACGCCAAATCTTGCCACATTTCGAGAAATCAGCCGCATTTCCGCGTTAATAACGAAAGTATGATTAAGGGTGGGCATATTATATTTATATATTCGTAAAGAATATTTAAAGACGGGCATTGTGATATGTTTTGTGAAGTATTATGAAAAATGGTTTATTTCAAAAAAAAAAAATAAAAAAATAAAATGGTGAATATGTCTCGAAAACGCGTTTTTATGCCATTTTGGATTTTTCTGTTTGTATAGAAATGTTTTATCGATATCTTTAATTTTTCGTGTATGTGCAGTGTATCTTTTGTAAAACGTATTAAAAATGTTATGGTGACGTGAAAGCATCGATGAGGAAATGACGACTATGTAAAGTAGCATTGTGAAATCTTCTCAATTTCCACGCCACGAGCTTCTCTATTTTATATCTCAGCGAAAAAAATTGTTACGACGTTTATATATAGCTGAATGTACCTCCAAAGAATATGAATTTCAAATATATATTTAACAAAAATATTTAAATTATGACCCGGACCATCATTGCATGAACTGACGTAGAATAACCCTGCATAGCTTCTCGCCAAGGTCCGATACCTTGCGAAGAAAGCATAACGTTAATGTTTCAGTATACCCTAGTTACATATGCACACTTAAATGCAGTTACGTTTAATCACACTTACCGCACTATACACTTAGACAACGGTTTGTGGATATGCAGTCAAAACTATGGGCGCACTTGCACTTGCGCATGTTCAGCTCCCGTCAAAGCTGTGCACGCGCCTTCACTTCTAAAAATAGCTGCCCAAAAGTACAGTGTGGTAACTGTGGTTCAGGGTAACTGCAGTTAAGGGATGACTTAACTGCGGTTAAGGGTGCCCGTGTAAATATGGTGTTTGGATAGTATCTGGACAAACGGCGGCGAGGATATAATCCCAGGGCAGAGAACAAAAGCCATTATGTTTTGTGTATGCTTAGGTCAGTCACTTCCAATGGGAGTCTGGAGACTCCTCAGTGGATGGGCAATGTAACCAGTGTAGCACCACTGCGGGCCTGGGGTCTTCGTATTGCACGATTATAATGCATTAATACGATTAAATGGAGAGGTCCCGGGTTCGATACCCGGACCAAGCGGATTTTTTCGGTCGCGCACCAGTCACCTAGCTGTGCTTGGAGATTTGTGTTTGTCCTTTGTCCCTCTTGTTCCCCTTCTCCAGGAATCATTTGTATCGATCTTGCACGACGCGGTTGTGATTAAAGGAACACAAGCTGGTATGATGCCATCCAGATCGAAATGAAAAGAAGTAGGGTTCAAAGTTCGAACTAGTGATCCCTAGGTTCTTTAGAGCCAGCTTTCGCTTCGCGTACTCCGAGCTGCGTTGCATTGACACACTCGGCCACCTGTCCCCAAGAGCACAGAAGGAGGGTTAAAAAAAGAAAAAATGGGCTTCAGCGTAACTGATTGTGAAGTTGTATTAGTTACATTTAGTGTATTACAGACATTAATTTTAAGTGCCCAGGGTACGCATTCGCATAAACAGTTTAGTGTCCGATAAGGTTCCTATAAAAAAAAAAAAAGATTTTGTACTTTAGTACAGAGCCTTATCCACGTCCTTTGTACAAGTAAGTTTCTCCGCAGCAAGGTGCTTAGTGCGGCGAAGCGCTCTTGCTGGAAATATTTGACTTTCCTGCGCTCTACGAACTGCATCTCGACAACAATTAGAAAAACGACGAAGACAGTAACATATCCAGAACTTTTGTAGAGGAAGAAGGGAGTTTACGTTATGACAATAGATCGAGAGTTAAGGGTAGCGTTTTTATAATGTGTTTCATCCAAATGTCCAGCAATGCTCGAGAACGCGTCAGTCATTATTAAAATAGAAAATAAACGCATACAATCACAACATCGCAAGACGCAGCTGACTTCATGCAAACAGAAACTTTAAACTATATATAAACTGACTACAGAAATATACGTCCAGCTTATGTGTGGAACAGAAGTCTATAAGGTTTATTTGCAGGGTTTGCTTGGAAGACGAAGCAAGTGTTTTATTTCATTTCAGCCCGAAGACTGCGTTCTCGTGCACACGCCTTGCAAACATGTCTGTTGGTGGAAAATAAAACGTCAATGGTAAAAAATTTCTAGCTTAACATGTCACGCAATATCAAAATTCGAAAGCCACTGACAAGTTTAAAACAGGAATTAAAAATAAAAAACCGGCATTTACAATGTTTAACGTAATGTCACGCATACACGATATTTCAGAGGACATCGGTCATACTATTCTTGTAAAAACTATTCATCTGACAGAAATAAGATTAATAGGGCACTGCTAAACATGTTAAGACTGTTAAGTTTTTGTTAAAATCCTAAAAGGAAAAGCTGCCTTAGGACAAAGCTACACATAAAAATGCCAATATTTTTATGTCAAAGCGAAAAGACGTTAAGTACTATCAGTGCTTTCACTAAAAAAACGCTCATAATACTCATAGCACAAAATAATTGCAAATTTTCGTCATAAAAATGGACTTAATATGTGTAAAAAACGTTTATATTTCATCTGTTACTTTTGATTGAGTCAAGGTTCTTCGTCAATACTTTTAGAAAGCGAAAGTACCAGCTAGCTTCACTTTCCCAATTAATTTTGGCGTCGTGCCATGTGAAGGAGATTTCTGCGAGTCTGGATTTATTTTTCCCATGCTGTACTGCGCACTTAATAAAACAAACGACGTCACACTCACCGCCCCTTCGGAACAAGGAAGACCGTCCGGTGCAGCAGTTGTGTAAGTGAAAATTATGGAACCCCACGACTGAGGTAGTGTTTGGCATTGTATTTTGCAGGTAAGAAGAACAGTTGGGTTCTGTGGCTGAGTAGAAAGAAAGAAGCAATGCGCTATCATCAGTCTTCCGTGTTTCCTGTGTATAGCGATAAACATGAAGAATTAATCCCCAATCCGGGCTTATCGAAATCGGGAAAAACCGGCAAAACACGAATTGGGGCTGCCGTTGCAGAAGAAACAGCAACAACAACGACGACAACAACAACAAAAACAACAACAACGACAACAACAACAACAACAACAACAACAACAACAACAACAACAATAATTATAACAACAACAACAACAACAACAACAATCATAATAACAACATCAACAACAACAACAACAACAACAAAAACAGCAACAACAACAACAACAACAACAAGAACAACAACAACAAAAAACCAAACAAACAATGCTTTTTTTTTCTCACAGAAATAAACTATGCATTGCCCATCGCTTAGCTTTCACGCAAATGTAGCGGTAGTGCGGTAGTGGTTTGAACAAGATGGCCAAAACTACAGAACTGACAGTTATCCCATTAAAAGGTTATGTGATTTTTTCAGAAATTTAAACGGAAAAGTGGGGCTTGTTTTCGACTTTTTTTTTTCGTTCACTGGCGCCATTCGGGCTCATGTATTTAAGAGCTTCATCGGCCGCCATTGTCCCATTGAACATTTAAGAAAATCACGTAAGTTTTGGATAAGATAATGGTTGTTGTCAAACTTTGGCGTCCGGTTCGGACGGTTAGCGCTACATTCGGACGGAAAATGAATGATCGGCGATGCGTAGCTTATTTTTGCGGTGAAAAACAAAACCCTGTATTTTTTTTTGGGACACCTCGTAGGTTACCTTCGAACACGAAAGTCAATGTTGTTTTTCTGTGCCCATAAATTGTTGATATTTGTAGCAGATAATCACGCCACAAATGTACAGGTGTTGTAAACTATTTTTCAGATATAAAATAAAACAAAGGTGATTGAATTAAAAATACTTCAACTTCACAGGCGGGCACGTACTCACTGTTAGAAGGAATCTTTCTTACTCATAGCACTTCTAAGCGCATAACTACAAATGTTAGTTTTTATGGTCGACTGATGATTCACTTTGAACATTTAACTTCCTTGACCTCGACGACGAATTTAAAAAGATATTTAATTAAATAATCATTTGAACCCCAGTTCACAAGTGATAACTCGATGAACAAGCTTTTTAAATAACTATATCTGTTTCCATTCTATCACCGACAGTCGTATGATTTCCCCACCTTTCGATCTATTTATTGACATATAAATTATATATCGGTATATCTCTTGATATATGGATGATAACCAATCTCTTTATCCATTTACGCATGAATGACCTATCTCACCGTCCAAACATGATAACTTTATTCATTTATTACATATTTGCTTATTTAAATATCTCCATCTAAGAAATAAAATAAAATATTTCATTGTTTCCATATATTATCTCTCTGTTCATTCAAGAGTAAATCTGCTAAATGTAGGTTTTCATGCTAATCCATCGAAGGGCATCTCTGAAACCAAAACGAAAAACTGATGGCTAATTTAGTTCGGATATTTGATGTACAACCGAAATGTCGGTTTAATGGTGCCATATAGAAGCGTATGCACTTGGGTTAGTTTTAACCTCACATTAATGGTGCCATCTCTGCAATAGTGAAATTTTTCGAAGTGCGGAGACTCTAAGAATTCTGGAGCGTCCACTTTCCCGCAAATGACATCCTTTGTAGACAGTTGCTGCTGTCTACAAGGGGAGTTTGCTTCGGTCTACAAAAAGAATTTGCTTAGATCTACAAAGGGAGTTTTCTGCAGTCTACAGAGGGAGTTTACTGCACTCTACAAAGGGAGCTTGCTGCAGTCTACAAAGGGAGTTTGCTTCGGTCTACAAAAGGAGTTTGCTGCAGTTTACAAATGGAGCTGGCCTCAGTCTACAAAGGGAGCTTCTTGCAGTCTACAAAAAGAGCTTGCTTCAGTCTAAAAAGCTACGAAGGGAGTTTACTCAAAACCTTCTAGACTGGAAGGCCTCAGTGCTTGTGAGTCGGGATGGAAAGATGAAGAAAAGGGACGGCCATGGCCCCAACGGCTGGTGGCGGTGGCCGGCACCGCCACAGCGAAAGGAATTCCCCCATCGAAGGATTCCTTTCTCCGATGAGTGCGCCATTCGAGAGAATATTTAAACGCTATTCTTAGGGTGAATCTCTTCTCTAACGATGGCTTTTCGATATTTTTGTAAAGATGGACACACGAGTGTGCACGTGCCGGGATATGTACTACATTTCAGCCGAAACATTTGTGCCGTCGTCCAACTGTAGTGTTTGTGCTTCAACACCAAACCGACGTGCCGTGCATGTGGTGTGTCTTCGTGACAGGAATGTTTTGTATGAATACACACGATGATTTCATTCGCAGCATTTATTGGTGAGATATACCATAATTTCAAATTGATTTGTTGTGTAGATGCAAGTAGAGCTTGACAAGAAGCTCCCTGAACCGCTTGCATTCACACATACAATTTATTTCTGGAGTTGTGTTGTTGCTCAGACTTGCTTAAAAACAGACGCCATTGTAAATAACTGTTTTGTACCAGGAGATATAATAAGTCTTCGTCGAACTGATTTCTGCCAGACACAAAGACCTTGATGTGATGTGACTTCTATATAAGCAAATATAACATTTGCCACACCAATGTATCTACAATTCAGCTTTCTTACATTACTAATCGGGAATTTTTATACTTTGCTGCAGCCATGGGACGAAGGTTTCAAAAATTTTATCCTCCTAATGTTGCGGTGTAAGCTCAAAACCTTTATTTGAAGATATATCTCGCAAACTTGAATCGGAAGATGTATGACAAGGTTTCAGGTAATTTTAGTTGAAAAAAGGTGAAATCCCACTATATAATAAATGCAAATTCCTTATTAAAAATGGTGAAAATCTAACCAAGCCCTAACTGGGAACCCTACGTTTTGATGCCTACTCGGCTCTTCTTCATGCCGATGGCCGTTGGGGAGCAGTGTTTTCGTTTTCGTCTTCTTTTACGGTGATGCATTTAATTTTTTTTGAGTTGGTCCTGTCTCAATGCCCGTGGACGTAGGCGGATGGTAAAGCGACGATAGATATATTTATGTTTTCTAGTGCAGTTTGCATGTGCCACGACTCCAAGAAAAGTGGCGGTCGGTGGTTGGTTTCAACGTCGAGAATGCGGGTGTTCTCCGCATTTTGGACGTTTAACACCCGCATTCTCGACGCTAAAACCAACCACCGACTGCGACGTTTCTTGGAGCCGTGGCACATACAAACTACGCTAGGAAGCATAAATAGATCTATTGGTGCTTTACCATCCGCGTACGTCCACGGGCCTAGAGACATGACCAACTCAAGAAGAAATGCACCACAGTAAGAGATGTCAAAAAACAAAAACACTGCTCCTCAACGGCTATCGCCATATTCACCCCCGAAGAAGAGCGGCGTAGACATCGAAACGTAGTGTTTCCAATTAGGGATTGGTTGGACGTCCCCCAATTTTTATTGTTCCACTCAGCCAGACTGCTCTCGGTCGAATGTTCACGTCCAAATGAAAATTATTGAATAAATTCCTTGCACAAACAACAACTCTAGGCCCCAAGGAGCATTGAACCACTAGTTTTTGCTTTTAAATATACTGCTGTGTTAGTTAGTTTTAGACAAGAATGTAGTTATTACATGCGTTTACTACGTCAATCACGTTGGTATGCTGTGATGGGTGATGCCGTTTTCCGTCATTTCCATCATGCAATTTTTAAAAGTATTATTAACAGAATAATCCATCTTGCAGGGATATTTACAACATTCACAATTTCGTGCTTCAAAAGTAAACCATATTTATTTCGAGACCTCGTTATGCACCTACCCTCTTCTTGCATTTTACATCAATGATGTCATGCAGCAATAATTTAACAGTGTAAAAAAAAATCTTCCTAACCCAAATATTGTGCAGAGTTGGCCTCTAAGGAAATGAAGACGCTTGCATTAATTTTGATTTGTTGCTATGACGGAAAGTCTACCCGTGTTGCCTTCTCTTCCGCGCTCTAGCGCGGCCCCAATGGTCTTCTATTTTGGCCATGCAGAAAGAGCGCTGAAGCCTTCCTAGTCTTGAAGGTGTCGACTTGCTGCATTCTACAAAGGGAGATTGCTGCAGTCTACAGAGGAAGTTTGTTGCAGTCTACAAAGGGAAACTGCTGAAGTCTACAAAGGGAGCTTTATGCTCTCTACAAAAAAAAGCTTGCTTCAGTTTACTAAGGTAGCTTGCTTCAGCTTACAAAGGTAACTTGCTGCAGTCTACAAAGGAAGCTTGCTGCAGTCTACAAAGGGAGCTGGTTGCAGTTTATAAATGGAGTTTGCTGCAGTTTACGAGGGGAGCTGGCTGCAGTCTAAAAAGAGAGCTGGCTACAGTCTAGAAAGGGAGCTTGCTTCAGTCTATGAAGGGAGCCTGCTGCAGCCTACAAAAATAGCTGGCTCGTGTCTTGTCTACAAAGGGAGCTTGCTTCATTCTACATAGGGAGCTTGCTGCTGTCCACAAAAAGAGCTGGCTGCAGCTTACAAAGGAAGCTGGCGCAGTTTACAAAGCCCGTTTGCTTCTGTCTACAAAGAGTTATTGCTGTAGTCTACAAACGGAGCTGGCTGCAGTCTACGAAGGGAGCTTGCTTTAGTCTACAAAAAGATCTTCCAAGAGTCCACAAAGGGAGCTTGCTGCAGTCTACAAAGGAAGCTTGCTGCAGTCTACAGAGGGAGCTTGCTGCAGTCTGCAAAGAGAGCTTGCTCTAGTCGACAAAGGGAGCTGGCTGGAGCCTGCAAACGGAGCTGGCCGCAGTTTACAAAAGAAGCTGGCTAAGTCTACGAAGGGAACTTGCTGCAGTCTACAAAGGGAGCTTGCTGCAGTCTACAAACGGAGCTTGCTTCAGCCTGCAAAGTCAGCGTGTTGCAGTCTACAAAAGGAGCTTGCTGCAGTCTACAAATGGAGCTGGCTGCAGTCTACAAAGGGGGCTTGCTGCAGCCTACAAACGGGACTCCCGAAAAATTGGGGGACGCTTAACCTTTGCATAAAAGTGGGATGCGGTGGCGTGATCGGGCCGCGTTCGCAAAGTCTTCCCTTAAAAAAGTGCGCTCGTTCCCAAGCCATGCGAGCTCGTGTGCGTGATCGCGTCAGTAGCGTTACTTGTGACATGACGTCAGGTAACGTGACTCGTGACGTCATTTGTGGCTGTAACGTCATGACCCTACTGACCGGTTAAATTTAGCGAAAAATTTTCACTTAATTTTGTCGGGAAAATTTTCCGCTAAATTTGGCGGAAAATGTTCCACTAAATTTGCCGCTACATTTAGCGAAAGCTTTCGCCACCATAATAATCAGGTCGATAGGCCCATGATGGCCCAACAACGTGTGACGTCATACGCGTGACGTCACGCGTGAAGTCATACGTAACTGTAGGCTTTACTTTCTGGGATATATTGGTCCCATCGACGCCGACGCGAGATTTTCAGCGCCATGTGCTCCTAAACGCTATCGCGTTAAATAGACAGTATGCACTGTGGCACTGATAATGACATTTGCTTAGGCTCAGTGTCATAGCGCTGAGTTGTATTTTAGGCCTAAAGGTTTTACCAACCTCGCGATTCGCCGAGCTCTCTCCTTAGACTTCAGCGATTCGTTTTCTACAGTGCTTTCGGGGAAAACAGACACTCCAGATTTCTCTGAGCGTATACCCAAAGGAGATTGACGCGTAATATGTGATATCGCACAGGAAAATCTTGCTCGGACACTGTGTTGCGCCAAATTGAGTTTTACTAAAAAGATGCCGGCTCATACAAGATATCTGAGAGCTCGACATTCTTTTTTAACCAGCTACAAATTAGACATATTATGCAAAAAAATTATGCAATGTATGAAAAAAAAACAAAAAAACTCACCGTTAGGTAAAAAATTCCGTTTATAAGCGGGTACATCAGTCGACAGTAGCGGTTCCCATCGAAGGCACTTCCGGGCAAGCGTCCAGGGAATTGGGTAAGGTAATCGTAGATAAAGCTCTCCCCAATGCAATCGCCCGTTTTAGTGCTGCAGCAAAAGATATTAAACGGCGTCACGATTGCTATGATTTTTCATCGCACGATTATGATTAAGATAATTGCAAAAGGTAGAGCTGCGACCAAAAAAACATTAACAAATCAATTAGTTGTTAAACGTGTACACAGCGCGGAGGTTTTTCTACCAGAGTTTTGCCACATTGTTACACGCTGTAGACGAAAGAAATAGCTAGTACAGTACGACTGTTAGCCTGGAATGTCGTGCCTCGCCCAATTGTGACATACGACTGCACTCCGGTACGATGCTTATCCAGATGCGCACTGGCAGGAGTGCGGATTGAACCTAGAAAAATGATACCAAGCAATCGCCGGACCATTACTATGTCATGGCATAATACAAGACGAGGAAACCATCGTAGCAAAGAACTACGATTCGTTCCTAGGTTCGCCCCTTTAACTTTGTCGCGCAAGGTCTTTTTTTTTTTTTACAGACCACCGCTGTCGGCGGTAACTTTCCATAATGCTTCTTCCATTGGTGACTCCAACGGTGTGCGTTTAATACCCCATTCTTTTGTTTCACATTTCCGTCAGCGGGCCGCGATAGCTTTCGTTGCACGTTTTGACAGGCACAAGCTTCGTGTTTCTGAAAGTGACGTCTTTGACTCTGGGTGGCGTCGTCTCCACTGGTATTGCAAATGCTAGAAATACCAATAGCTTAAAAAGCAGAAAAAAAACAAAAAAAACAACAACAACAAAAAAAAACAACAACAACAACAACAAACAAACACAATTTATACTGACGCAGTGTTTGCTTTGCCTGACATTTCAAAGTTTGCCCACACGTGAAGACCAAACCACGTTTAGTCTTGACCCTGTCCACACGTCCCTGGCCTGCCCACACGTCAAGACCAAACCACGTTTTCAATTGGCGCGTGGCGATGACGGAATTTTTTGCGTACGCAAAGGTTTGCCGTAGGCTATTCTAAAACTCAATCTTAACGTGCATATATACCCAAAACGTTATGGCGAGAATTTAATTGGCGCTATGCACTTGTCGTGTGTACTTTTTAATCGGAAAATATCACCCGCTTAGAAGACTTTTTATTTATAAAAGCAAAATAAAATATAAATAAATATATATATATATATATATATATATATATATATATATATATATATATATATATATATATATTTAAGGCAGCAGGCATATATCTAAACAATGCTTCTCAAAATACGACTAGATCTCAATGAAAAGAAATGCGACGTGTGCAGGGACAAGGTTAAGTGAAACGTCTGCTCATCCCAGACCATTTTTACCCAGTGTGTTAAATTTTGAATGTCCAATGTTTGATTTTCACGTTCTTACGAACAGCCCCAAGGCCTTTGCAGTGAAACACGAAACATGAAATAAATATTAAGCACAAATGAATATGCGCAGAAATTCGTTTTGCGAAAAGCAAGGAATTTGCCGGCGATTCGTTAAAACGCCGGCGCAACCAGAACCGTTTATACTGAGAGAGTTTTGCCCTTCTTAAGGAGATTTCGACAGTGTGTTAAATTTTGAATGTCTAATGTTTGATTTTCACGTTCTTACGAACAGCCCCAAGGCCTTTGCAGTGAAACACGAAACATGAAATAAATATTAAGCACAAATGAATATGCGCAGAAGTTCGTTTTGCGAGAAGCGAGGAATTGGCCGGCGATTCGTTAAAACGCCGGCACAACCAGAACCGCTTATACTGAGAGAGTTTTGGCCTTCTTAAGAAGATTTCGACAAACTGGCAACTGCAGCAGCTTAGTCTGAAAACCAGGGGATGACTACTTCTGTCCGCCATTGTGTGGCTCCGACCCATATGAACTCTATGCGATATCTCAGGAATAAACAATATATAGAAGTAACGCTCTTTTGTGTTATCGCGCAATCCGCTAGTTCTAGCGGGCCACAACCTCCGCCCGTCGGCCAAACTCTCTCGGTATAAACGGCTCTAAAAGTCACCATCATGGAGCAACCCTAGTGACCAGTGTTGGCTATAACGCGTTGCAAGTAACAGTGTTACATGCAACGCGTTACTTTTTTCGGTACTCATTCTGAAAGTAACAAATAACTTATGTTACTTATTTGGAGTATAACGGGTAACATAGTTACATTACTCGTTACATCTTCTTCCTAAGATTAAAAAGATTAGGCTTCTTTTGTCTTCTTATGCACCAAGTAACATGATTTCTTGCACTCATCTTACATACCTTCAAAATCTGAACCGCAAAAACGATAATGTAATTGGCGCTTACGCGTATCTCTAACGTGAAAACGGTAAAACGTTTTCACTCATAAGTAAAAATTAGCGCAACAGCAACCTGTGTTACTTTGTATCGGTAACCGAAGCACGTTCCCTTTATGTTAAGGTATCGTAGCTCGGTAACGTGCTCCTTGTCTGTGCAAGTAAGGAGTAACGCGTTTCGTTACCTTTTTTTCCGTTAACGCCTACAGCAGAGCTAGAAACGCGGGAGAGTGTTACCACAGTGCCCGGAACGGATCTCCAACTGGCGTGTTTAGCGTCCTATTCCGGCCAAAAGCAATCGAAAGCCGTCCCGAAGAGGCAACAAACGACGTCACAAAAAGCCGGAGTGTCACGCTGTCGGATATCGCGATCCTGGAGGTTGGTCGTAGAAATACTGGCGGAAAAACGCGATCGAACGCGAGATGTCGCTGTCGTCGCGGCGTCCCAGCTCCTGGCTGCGGAAGCTTCCACGGTCTGTCAAGCTGGAGAGAGACCTGCAGCGGAACAGGTGTCTGCCACCTCCACCACTGCTGCTGGGACGCCGCCAGGATCGCGTTCGGCGGTAGCGTGACAGTTTTATGACGTCATCGGGCGGATACCAAGAAACCACTTTTTTGGACGCGGTAAACACACCAGTGGAACACGCGTTCCAGGCACCATGGTGTTACCAAATACCTCGGAGACTAATGTTTGAAATTATGGGGTGAAAGAGGAGACAAAAGCAGAAAGCGATTCTGGCGTCATGGAGTGGGCAACTAACTGTTTTCACCAAAAATGAAGCAAGTGGGTCTGACTGAGTAGCGAAATTGATACTATACGAAATATATGCATATATATTTTTATGAAGCATTGGGAGCATACGCTCGTGTTATCGGAAGTCTTGGTCTTTCAATGTCAAAATGCAGTGTGCTGTATAGACCTGTCCGGATTTGCATAATTGCCACGCTTCGCGCCTCTTAAGGTACCGGTGACTACGACCAGGGTTCGGTGCTTTGGTGGTACCTTAGAGTAACCCGGATCTGTTCTTCAGCGCAGGGCGAGAACCATGAATAGCGTGGTCCGTTGTCGACGTAGCTCATCATGTACCCGTCCTCCCAGGCACAGCCCGGCCTCTGTGCCCCGGGATGCCCGGGGATGTTTGCCGGTGGACCCGCGCCGTCGTGAACCACACCAAGCCTGCGGTTTTTGCAAAAAAAAAAACAAAAAAAACAAACAAACAAAAAACGTAACAAATATAAAGTGAACAGCTTTTGAATAAACGTCAGACCGTTGTTAACAAACAGACCCGCGTTTACCCACACTATATTCACTGGCAGATCAAGGACGAAGGAAGTTTTGCTAATTACGCATGCGCTGAGCAAAGTTCTTACGCAATTTGCTTGTCAGAGCAAGAACCGATCCTTTTGGCGTTTGAAACGTGGAGGTGTGATATAGTAATGATAAGCTAAACTAAAATTCACCTAGGTATGTCTTAGTTTACAACATGGAGGTAGTAAATTAGTAATGATCCGCGAGAAGCCGGACTTTTTTACCCGAAGGGGCGCATGTAGAAAAACTGGTGCGACGGAAATAAACCCCAGTATAGGGCGATTCCACATGACGTACTTCCGGTTCGAAATTTTGAATCCCGTCTAGACTCGCGTTGGTCTATACATGTACACGACCTCTACTTTCAGATATTTGTAGTCAGCTGCTCGCTTTTAATTCGAATACTTCTTTAAAAAGTAGAAAAGGGAAAGAGTTCATTGTTGCATGGATGCTGGTTTCTCAGTGTGCTGCTGGTTTGTGGGGCTCGGCGTACATAAGATGGGAGGAAAAGGGGGAGGGGGGGTAATTGACACAATATTGTGGATGGTAACTAGAATTTGTAAGTTAACGTTCTAAATAATGGTCGGATGTGTTCTGTGGTAATTTTGGTTTCAGAGTAAGTGAAACAGTTTAAAAAATTTACTGAAAGGAAATGGGTGTTGTGATCTTTATGAATCAGTTTTTGCGTCTTGTCACCCAATTCTGAATCTGGACGCAAAAACTAGAAAAAAAAGAGCACTATAGGTATTTCTTATATTGATGCTAAGAAAGTGGTCCTGCAGTCATCTGGAATGAGTTTAGGTTTTGAGGAAATATCACAAATTAAACTCAATCCCTACCGAAAAATCCGGTATAACTTTCCCTATCCGGAATATGGAACCGGAAATTTGTTACTGGAAACCCGAAATCCAGATTGCAGACAAAGGAATAATTTCTGAAAACCTAAATTCCAGATAGAGTCCAGATAGAACCCAGATAAATTTCCGGTTCCATAATCCGGATAGCGAAAAGTTATACCGGATTTTTCGCTAGGGATGTAATTTATTTGAAGCAGGTTGCGTCAAAAAGACACGAAAGACTCACAAATGGGCTGCTTCGTGAGCCGCAACGTGGACTCCCTTGTACGTTCCCGCTTTGTCTCCGGCGATGGCGACTTTCAGGGCTCCGCAGATTTCCCCAGTATAACCGTAACCTTTGTGACAACGGGGCAACAGAATGTTTAGGGTCATCTTAACGAACCACTGAAGACAACTTCATACTTGTTTGGTTTACCGAAGAACTGTTTAAATCGGATTTTTTTAAACTTTGCAGTGGCCATGCAACGATATTGGGTTGGAATGTTTCTCAGTTTACACAAGTTTACGGGCACCAGTGGGACCCAACTTTACTCGCACAGAACGGCACTGACCGAGAGACTTCTTTGTCGCCACGTAATCTCAAGGATCGAAAAAAGCGGACGTTTCTTTCGATCCTTGATCACCATGTCCGTCGTTTTTTGCGCTGTTTTAACCGATAAGTATGTCATACCAACTCGCCCAGGCTTCAACTTCAGCGTTTTCTTTCAGTCTTGCATTCGCAAAACTCACGAGGAAGAGTTAAGGCCGGTTCAGACACTTGCGTTTGAGTGCGTTTGACTGCGTTGCGGCGAGAACCGAAAGCGAGTCACCGCCACATCTGTGCTTCGTATGAAGCGTGGAATCCTATTCAAGGGATCATCTCGGCGCGCGATATAAGCAGCAAGGATCTCCTGGTTTCTCGCGGCCGCACCGCAGTCAAACGCAGTCAAACGCAGTCAAACGCAGACAAACGCAACTGTGTGAATCAGGCTTTAGAGGCTGCCTTGTTGGCATTGTCAACCATGCGATCCCCAGGATTTCGTCGTTGAGCTTTGATATTCCCTCGGTGACGTTACTTAAATGCGGCTGATACAGTGAACGCGAGCACCGCGTGAACATTCGATTTGAGCCTGTGACGATCAATAGACCGATCTCACCAGCCAGTTTGACTACGCCACCGCTGTCGCAATGCATCGAGGAAAGTTTAGTCTTTCTGCACGCGCAACAACCTTGCTGGAGCTCTGCGCGTGTGGAACACGAGACGGCACCAGCCCTCGCATGCACGGCTGTCTGCTTCCGGTGAACTAAAATTATAGTGGTGTTACGCATGCGCCGAACACTTGGTGAGATCGGTCTTTTCCTCGACATGCACTTGGGCAGTGGCTCGT
>NW_024609837.1:45665150-45728258 GCF_016920785.2 Ixodes scapularis
ACCCGAATATAGTTTAACAAAGATCTCACAGATTCCAACAGGAAGCTATATTGGATGGAACGAACCAGAGGTGTGGAAAAGAATTTTAAGATTGTATGGGTCCGAAATGGAGACATTTACGCCCTAACAGAGCCAGAACTCTCCCCTCCTACGCATCACCGACACTGGTACGCTGGATCAAATCACTTGAACGTCGATGGGTAGCTCGTTTGAAACTTGTTACTTGATTCCAGATTGTAATTCATTTAATCATATTTTAGGTCCAATTTCTAATCATTGTTTAACAGTTCTTGACGCAATTATTAGAGGCTTAAGAAAACAGTGGTAGGAGTTTAGAATCGCCGTAAACAACTTATATCCAGCAGTAGAAATTTTTGTTCTTATCGAAATCAGTTTGTCAGCATTTGAATGTAATTTGTTTATGTTGAATGGGCATGATGCATATTTTTACACGCGTGATAATCGTACGGGTGGGGTTATTGCCACATATATTCAAAACAAATGGCTGCCGTCGAGTTCAAATGTGTCTTTTAAACATGAAAAATCAATCGTCATCAAAGTTTTGTACTGCACATTTTTTTTTTATTCTTGTTGGCATTTTACCGGCCACCTTCGGAGATCCCCTTGCTTTTTCCAGGAGAACCGGACATTGTTATCAAGGATTTGCGGTCCGAAGGGCAATTTTGTTTAGTAAGGGACCTGAATATTGACACATCGAAGCCTAGGAAATCTACAGATTGTGAATATTTAGGTTCACTTTTTGGACTATAGAATTGAAAATACCATTAACATTCCAACAATGTAAAACGTTCTGTCTGGCAGAATAGTAGTCTCGTGCATCGATGACATAAATATCAGACCCCCAGATGTACTTGTGAAAACCGCTCTCATTCATCAAAAGCTTTTCGATCACTACTTGGTAGGTTGTCACTTGAAACACCAAGTTATTAAACAGAAATACAGTAGAAGGCACCGCACATGTGTAATTATAACCGATACTATTAAATTTGACGCTCTAGTCAAAGCCTTCAACTGAAATGACTTCCTGCAATCTACACAACCATAGCCCCTCTTATACTGACAAAGCCTGGCAGAGAGCGGCGGACAACCAATAAGAGGAGAGTCATTGACAAAGTGTCATTGATTGTCATTGATTGAAGTGTCAATTGTCATTGATTGAAGAGGACAACATTGGGTGTAAGGGAGTGTGATTTCTGTACAACTGTGCAAAGCGAGATTGGCGTTCCCGTTCGTAGAAAGGGCACTCAATTAAAAAATGGAGAACACTTAGAGTTTTATCGCATTGTTGACACAAAGGGGCATCCTCCCCACGGAGCAGGTAGCCATGAGTCAGATGCGTGTGGCCAATGCGCAAACGACACGGTATTACTTCATAAAACCGTTCTCGGTGTCGGGCGCTTGCCCATTCACCCAGGTTTGGCTTAATGAGATGCAGCTTGTTGCAGATCTCTTCATTCCACTCGGCTCGCCATTGGGCTTGTATGCGAGACCTTACAGAAGAACGGTAGTCCACGTAAGGGATCCCCTTTATGTCTACCTCCCTGGTGACGCATGTGCGAGCAGCACGGTCGGCCGCCTCATTGCCTGGGATTCCAACATGACCGGGAATCCAGCAAAAGACAATGGTGCAATGCTTCCTGGCTGCCACAATAACTTTTTTCTGAGCTTCAACAACAAGGGAGTTACTTGTAGGCAGCAGTGAAGAGATGGCTCGCAAGGCACTAAGAGAGTTCGTGAAAACTACTGCCAGCGGTATCCTGTGGCGGGCTATGTGTTCCGTAGCCAGCAGGAGGCCATGCAGCTCCGCTGTCAAAATGGCAGCGGCAGTGTTTATCCGCCTAAAAACTTTCACTGAAGAGCCAATAACAGAGCAGCCAACAAAGGTCTCACATTTTGTTCCATCTGTATAGAACTTTGTATATCTTCATACAATTGAGCCAGTTCATAAACTTCTTGCAGAAGCACAGCACTTGGAGTGTTTTTCTTGTTATACTGTGCAAGAGACAGGTTGCAGTGTATGTCAGGGTGCTCCCAAGGTGCTATGATGCCAGGAAATTCTACTACCTGCGATGCCACATCAAATCCGACAGACTCGGCCAAGGTCTTCAGTCTCATACTAAATGGAAAGATCACGCTAGGTTTTGCAAAAAGAGTCGTTCCGAGCGTGTTTCTTGAACAACTTCTTGAGTTGGGTGCTGGAGGACAGATCGGATGCGGAGAGAGTACATCATGCCCAATGCGAATCTACGTCTCTCGAGGCAGCGCTCGTTAGCCTCTGCATATAGACTGGGCACAGGCGATGTACGAAACGCACCTGTAGCCAACCGAAGCCCAAGATCGTGAATGGGATCCACCATCTTGAGAACAGACTGTCTGGCAGACCCATAAACAAAGCAGCCATAGTCTAGTCAGGAGCGTACCAAAGAGCGATAGATCCGCAGGAGGCACAATCGGTCTGAGCCCCAAGAATGGTGTGAGAGAACTTTAAGGATATTGAGAGATTTGTGAGCTCTCGATTTCAGGCTTTTTACATGAGCAATAAAATTGAGCTTACTATCAAACGTAAGACCCCAAAATTTGTGCTGAGGTTGAACACTAACATTACTATTGTAGATTGTTAGGGGTGGTTCAAGAAGGATTCCACGTCTGCGAATGAAGCAAACACATGCAGTCTTCACAGGAGAGAACTTACACCCGTTACTGTCAGCCCACTTAGTAAGCTTGCTGATGCCTAGCTGAACCCTGCGTTCACAAACTGAGAGGTTACAGGAGGAAACTGAAATTTGTAAATCATCGACGTAAAGAGAGCACTAACCGACGGAGGGATTACTGAAGCAATGGAGTTCATTTTAACTATAAACAAGGTGACACTTAGCAGTCCTCCCTGTGGCACTCCATTTTCCTGCAGAAATTCCCGGGAGAGTGTGTTTCCCAGCTGGACTCGAAAGGTGCGCCTGTCTAAATAGCTCTGAATTGCACGAAGCATGCGACCACGTAGTTTCAGGTCAAACAGGTCCCTCAAAATGCCAAAGCGCCCAAGCTGTGTCGTACGCTTTCTCGAGATCGAAGAACACGGAGAGGCCTCACGCACAACAGTTTCGAGACGGGCCAAGTGGTCGACTGTAGACCTTGATGAACGATAGCCGCACTGAAATTTGTCGAGCACCTTAGCATGCTCCAAATAGTACATTAGTCTACGATTAATCATTCGCTCCAGCGTCTTACAGAGACAGCTGGTAAGAGCAATGGGCCCTATAACTGGAAACACAAGAAGCATCCTTACCAGCCTTCAAAAGTGGAAGGACATGTGCTACCTTTTAAGATGAAGAGAAATAGCCCTCCTGCCATATGCGGTTATAAAGATATAAAATGGCATCGAGCGTAGAAGGATGAAGATGCTGTAGCATTGAATAATGTAAACCATCTGGTCCAGGAGCTGAGGGCTTTGTGTTATGAAGAACTGCGAGGAGCTCGTGTAAGCTGAATGTAGCATTATATTCCTCCTGTTCACCTCCTGAGGATTTCAAGGGAATGCTCTCAGCTTTCAGCTTGTGTCAAAGGAAAGTAGATGAATAGTGATGTGAACTGGATATATATTCAAAATGTTCTCCAAAAATATCAGCTTGTTCCTCGAGTGTGTCTGGGCATGTTTTTATTCCTAAAAAGCAGGGGGAATTTAATTGCATGATATGAACCATTGATCTTGTGTATTTGATCCCAGACCTCCTTAGGTGAGGTACTGCTATTTATAGTGGAAGCATAGCCTTGCCAACTTTCCCGTTTGGCTTTTCTTCGGACGTAGCGTTCACGGGCCTTCATTTTCCGAAAGGATATGAGGTTATCTCTAGTGGGGTATCGTCTCAGAATACGCCAAGCCCGATTTTGTTTCTTGCGTGTCTCTTCGCATTTCGAATTCCACCAGGGCTTTGGCCTCCTAGGAAGAAATTGAGATGTCTGCGGGATGGAAAACTTGGCTGCTGTGATAATGCGCTCGGTTAAAAGATGATTGAGTTCGTCAATTGTGAGACTTTCGAGACGAGAATATGCTAAAAGCGATGCCTGCTTAAAAAGGCCCCAATCAGCCTTGTCAAGCTTCCAACGAGGCGGGCGTGTATGAATTAAAGGAGGGGCTACGCTACAGGTTAAAAGAGTAGGAAAATGATCGCTTCCACGTGGATTGGAATCCACACTTCAGGAAAAATCTGGAAGTAAAATAGCAGAACCAATTGAAAGGTCAAAGGAAGTTGATGACAGAGATGATGGACTAAAATAGGTTGGCTGGCCCGTATTAAAAAGACAGAGACTTCGTATGGTTAAAACTGACTCAACAATTTTTCCTCTGGCATCCTGACGTGTGCTCCCCCATAAAGGGTTGTGACAATTAAAATCGCCCATCAAAAGGAAAGGCTCTGGAAGCTGGTCTAACAGCGAGTTAGAATCTGAACATTTCAAGGTGAAAGAAGGTGGTAAATATAAAGAGCATACTGTCAGAGCTTTATGGTGCATGAACCGAACCGCCACTACTTCAAGTGGTGTGGACAGTGGAACCTTTGTGCAGGGTACGTCTCTCGGGAGGACCACCGCAATTCCACCAGAAGAATTGCCAGAGTCCGGGCGATCCTTCGGGAAACCTGGCAACGTCTCAGAAAATTAGTGCGACTGGAACTCAAATGAGTCTCTTGCAAGCACAGCGCTCGTGGCTTCTACTCCTCCAGAAGATGCTCTACGTTGTCTAGGTTTCTTAGAAGGCCACGGCAGTTCCACTGTACGAGAACTGAAGCCATTTTAGGGACATTAACCGAATCACATGGAAAGGTGAGTCAATTGCTTCACTTCGGAGGAATTACGGGTTTTTTATTTTTGTTTCTTAGTAGTCTGCCACTCCATCTCGTCCTGGTCAGAACCCGGAGTCGAAGAGGGGGCAGACAAGGCAGCTCTAGTGTTTTCCTGAGCCTCGCAGGCAGACTTGCCTGCCGGCCTGGGAGGGTCCGTGCCGCTAGGCCTCGATCCGCGGCCATGACCAGAACTGGATGGAAGGGTGGTTGATGAACTGGGGAGGGGTTCTACCTCGTCCATCTGTTCCACCTCGTTTCCCGACAAGGGAGCTGCATGCGACCCACGCAGCTCCTTGGTTCCTGGCTGTCTCTCCAGAGACTGAGGCTGAGGTACTTCTTTTTTCTCCTCCATAAGAGTGTGGCCTGTGTTGACAGGTACAGCCAGTGCTGGCCTGTCCTGAGCAGAGGAACCAGCTGGAGCGCCATCTCCGCGAGAAGGGTGAGCCTGCTGACCCCTCGCCACCGTCTTGAAAGGGAGGGCGGGCACGGCTATCACCGGCCCGTCCTTGCCCAGGGGAGCAGCATGCTGCCTCTGTTGTGGGGATGGGGCCTTTAGGTCGGCAACCAAGATACCAGGAGAGACCTGAGTGGCCTTTGTCTCCGAGCGTGGTGCAGGGCCCCTGCGCACCACCTCGGCATAACCTCCCTCAGAAAGGAAGAAAAGGCGCTTCTTTGCATCTGCGTACGACAGGTTTTCTTTAACCTTAACTGCGAGGATGTCCTTCCCTTGCTTCCAGAGGGGGCAGCTTCGGTAGTATAGGCAGGATGTGGTCCTCTGCAATTTTGCGCAGTGTGCCTCTGCCTCGCAACCATCAGACACGTGACCCTCATTTCCACACCTGGCACATGTCTCCTTCCCACGACAGCTGCGTGATCCGTGGCCAAAGCGCTGGCAACAGAAACACCGCTGGGGGTTGGGGATGTATGGGCGGATGCGACAGTTCAGGTAACCGTCTTTGACCGTCTCCGGGAGTGCCCGTCTTTCAAAAGTGAGGATAACATGTTTTGAAGAAGGTGAGAAAGAAAAAGAGAAGAGCAGAGAAAGGAGAAAGAAGGGAGGGGATAGTAGAAGAAAAGGCGACCGATTGAATCATCCTGGTCGGGCCAAGCCAGGACACCCCTCTACGGGAAGCGGGGGCCGAAGTGGTGTATTGCCTCACCCGGGGGGCCCCGAAGGGTCCAAACTTACCCCGGGCTCGGCTCAACCACCAGGATGCCCTTTTCCCCGGACACGGGAAAGCCACGCACAGCCAGACATGGGTGGGCGAACCCGCATGGCTCGGGGTCCGTGGAGACGCCACTCTCCAAACACCTGCTTTCACAGGTGCCCCCTGCGGGGTAGAAAAAAAACAAGATAATAGGCAGGTACTGGGGAAGAACACACCAGAAAGGTTTTCTAAGCTTTATTATCCTAAGCATGGGCAAGCGATGTGTCAGTTTTCCGTCTGTTTCGTTAACAGAGGAGGAAATGGCCTTTTTAAAATCTTTTTCGTGTGGGAATCTTCACGTATCCCATCGAGCTTGTGGGGCTCTCGAGCCTGTGGTACCTCGTGCCTGTGTGCTCAACGTTCGAGCTGAATCGTCTTTCAGTACCTCTTTCTTTTAATATTGCGTCAAAACAGGAGGTCTGAGTGTGCGCTTGTCTGTCGTCTGCGTGTTCCTCTTCCCTGTTCCTGTCCTTTTGTGTTCAACTGAATATAACGCTGCTTAGAAACGTTTCCTCTCAAAAATTAACTACGTAATAAGCTAGTGGCATTGAACAAATAAGTATATTAATATTCGGTATCCATCAAGAAAAAAGTTGGAACTGTAACTATGTTCCCACTTTTTTCTTGAGGGATGACGAGTATAAATATACCTATTTGTTCAATGTCACTAGCTTACGTAGTTAATTTTTGAGAGGAAACGTTTCTAAACTGCATTATATTCATACTTCCCTGGGTTAGGTATGAAGTATTTATTATTAATTCTTTGAAAGCGTTTTAGGCCGCGAGAAATTTCACGGTTTTTCTGGTTTTCTTTACTGAGCGCTGTCGCGAAGTCTGTTTTTTTATGGCGTCCACTTTCAAGACGAAAAAAAATGTTATTCTTCATATCAAACTCGTCTTTCTTTAATTCCGCGTTGATTAAATGGCATATCTAAAAATAGGTCCAATAGGCCCTCTTCAACAGTGCCTTTCATCAAAAGTCCGTTCAGCCCTAAGCTGAGACTCCGGTGGAAGCTACGAGCGGGTTGGGGCAGTCATACGACGATTTTTCACCACGTGATCACGCTCTCCCCAACATCCTAGCGTGGAGAGCTGGGTCAGGTGATGAAAGAACTGTTGATCGGTCCGCGGCGAGAGCGTGGCTTCAACAGCAGTCTCAGCTTAGGGGTCAACGGAGTATACACCAACTCATGCTTACAAACAAACCGGAGCGCCCGGAGCGCCCCTAGCGGACGCCACCGGCGCCGCGCATGCGCGATGGGGGTGTGGGCAAGAAGTTCGCCGTCGCCCATAAACAAACCATTGAAATGCGATGTTGTCGGCCTCGGTGTGAGTCCCCGCGCTCTTTTTCGCGTTGGAATTGTTGATTCTACGTCCTCCTAACGATGTCTGACTACTTGAGCGGCGTCAGCGAAATTAACGAGGCTTGTTACACCGCAAAACTTCGCGTGAATAATCTGACATGCGGCGATTCATTCCGCGTGGACGCCGCAGAATGTACGCTAAAGGCTGATTCATATGATGAGATTTCGCTCGCAATTTTCAGTAGCGACGTCGCTCGGACTGTAAAAGTGTGAACCGTAGCTGAGATGGTCAACGTCGATACTGAAAATCGCAAGCAGAATCTAACAGAGTGAATCAGGCATAACAAGTCCCTGATGGCCACTGGTAACAATGATCAACATCTCCTTGTATCTACTGTTTACGTCGAGCCTGCTTACCAACCTTCAAACTTAAGTCTTTTGAGGCCTGCACTTACTTCTTATCGCAAGTACCGGGCCCACGTTTGGTCTGCGAGCCGGTGTCCTCTAAAAGAGCAGACGACAAGCAGAAACGTTTGAAAGAGCAGACGACAGTTCGAACGATCAGGCAACCGTTTGAACTTGAAGGCGCACTGAACGTAGTCCGCAGGTGGTCCGTACTACTTGACGGTTTTCCGGCGTTCATTTTGGAGCAAACGAATAAATATGATGGCCAGAAGTATCCGTGAATTCAACCCAAAATGCTTCCCGCCCAAGCAATCGTGGTCCGATGGCGTCTGATTTTCCCTTTTTACGGCACATATCCACGTTCTCGGACGAACCGAGCGTATGAAAACTGACCTTCGAACCTCTCTCGACCCTTTTGGTACAGCCCCAGTCGCAGCATTTTGACAAGAAGGCAGGTTTTTGTCTGGTTCCTTTCAAAACAACGCAGGAATACACGTCTCAGATGGGCACTTCCGCCCACAGCCCTGGACCGGAAGTGCGTCCGACGCGCCACCACCGCGCCGTGACGTAACAGAGATGAGTTCGTGTATAGACGCTTACAGGCAACTTTGCATTGTTAGAACGAAAGTTCACCGCGAAGGAGCAACAACAAGCATATATTACCTCCCAGAGGGTGCACCTGTTGGGCACTGCAATCGGCCATGGATCGGAGCAAACAATAGCCCCAATTGGTCATCTCGTATGACACGTGATGTGCTCGTCATTCTTCGCGCATGTGGGGACGCGCGCCCGCCCTGCGGCGAGCGCGCTCCCTGCCGACGCTCTTCGCCGGTCATAACGGTCTTACTTCGTGGAATTCGATCGTTTCAAGGACTGTCGTAGCAGCGCAGGAACGTTTTTCATTGTTTTGTTCGGCTCAGTTTCATCATACGACGTCACCGAGAACGCTGCATTGACTTCTGTGGAAAATTCAAGTCGAGGGTACCGTACGCAGGTATGAAATGTTCTGCCCGTCTGATAGCGTGATATGGTTGTGACATCCCAGGATGTCTTCCCGCCACATTTCGTCTGCGTGTCGTCTGCTATCTTTCGCTGGTCGGCTGCACCTTCAGACGCTGCTCCCGACGCCATCTATCAACACGAACGGCAAACACAGCCCCTCTACTGGATTAGGTCGCCTGGGTCACCACCCGCCGTAGACCCTGGCAAGTTTCTTGGCCCTATTTTTTACTAAAAGAGAACTAGGCTTTGTAATTTTACAAGAAGAAGCCGACCTGTGAATTACACCTTTGACGAAAAGTGTAGATGGCTATGTGCAGGCGTCGACTCTTACAGTCCATTTTAGATCGAGCCTGGTGACTTGAACCACAACATAAGGTGCCTGAAGCGCGTCTTCGCCTGGCGTGTTCAGCGTCCTATCCCGTCCATACAACAAAAGTGGTCCCGAAGTGGCAAAAAATGACGTCACAGATGCCCAAGTGTCATGCTGTTGCCTGTCGCGATCCTGGTGGTTGGTCGCAAAAATGCTAACGACAAGCTGAGAGTAGCAGAACCGAACGCGAGTTCTGATCTCGTCACGGCGTCCCCATTTCAGACTGTCGAAGCTTCCGTGAACTGCCACATTGGAGAGTTACCTGCAGCCGAACAGGCGTCTGCAACATACACCGCAGTTATTGGGACGCCGCCAGGATCGCGACCGGCGACAGCATGACACTTTTATGACGTCATCATACGGCAATCAAGGGACCACTCATTTGGACGCTGTAAACCATAGCCTCCTCTATACTGACAAAGCCCAGCTAATCGCCATGAGAAGCGGCCGCCGAAATGGAAAAAAAAGTTCAGCGGGAGACACGGGATGACGGAAGAGCTAAGTGACGGACGCCCCGCTGCGGCGAGACGCCGAAACACTTCTTCCGAGCGATGGAAAGTTCGCTGGTGCTCCTCGCGAGGAGCACGAGCGGGGAACCCTCTGTGCTAAAAGATCCTGGCGCTCCAAATCTGCGAACGGGCATTCGATGGCTCCGTTCTTGAATTGCGAGGCTTTGTGAGTATATAGGAGGCTATGGGTAAGTACACCAGTCGGATTCGCGCTCCAGGCACCATAGCTAAACAATAGCTTCGCTTCTCCGCGTTGACCAATCGTTAGGCAAGTAGCAGCTGCAGGATCGTCGTTTTAACGCTTGATTAATGGACCTTTTCCAAATACCGACGGCACCAGGCGGTGGCTGCACGAACTAAAAAATCGAGGAAGTGACCTACCTGCACTACCAATCGATAATGGCAGCTACGCTACCAGTTTCTTCACTCTCTGAGCTGCGTCGCGTGCCCAACGCGACTTTAAAGGGGGGAATCCGTGGCGTCCACCCAAACGTCGTGATTTTCTTTCCGTCCACTTTCTTTTTTTGTGTAACACAATTATAAACATGCTGTAATTGCGTGTTCTACTCGCTCATCAACAGCCTCAGTCCGAATTTCCTCGATTTTTCGTGCCGACTTCCACCGCTTGGCATCGGGCGCTCGCGCGTGCGCAGAACGCTTCTCGGAAAAGGTCCATTTAGAAAACGATCGTTTAAACCATATGATGACGGTTGGTAAGTCGCAGGTGGGTGCTGGTTCATGGTCCCTGTGGGGGCTCTCGCGCGCCCAAGCGGGAAGGGGGCCTCTCTATAAGAGTCAAGCGAACTCTGCCCAGCGGCAGTCGCCGCCGGGAAGTGGAGAAGTAATAAACACTTGTCTATTGAACTGGATTCCGGGTGCCGTACCTCCCTACGGGCAGCAGCACGGTCAAACCTCTGCATCTGGCGCCCAACGTGGTTTTGCTGCCCGCTGGTTGGTGTGCCACTCGAACCCAGAGCTGTTTCTCTTGTTTTTTTTTCTTTTTCTTTCTTTCCTTGCTTGCCGCTGACCATCACGTGAGTGTTATCTGCCATACTTTTTTGCGCTCCTGTTCGCATTTCTTTGTTCATCCGTTTTCTCTTTCATTTTTTATTGTCGCGTTATCGTCGGGATCATTATGTATGAGCAGGAAAAGCAGCGCATGACGCTGTGTTCGGGGGCCACCCTGGAAGGCCCCACCCCTCCGCCGCCGCCTGATACTATTCTGGAACGCGTAGCCACGCTCTGCGACGCCGTCATAAATCGCCTAACGCTGACCCACGACCCTGACCCTCCGGCGACCTTACTACGAACGCAGTCGTCTATCCCGACCTACCGCGGCTACGACGACAGGCAATCTGTTCCAGACTACCTCGACCGCCTTCAAGTATATAAAGCAGCCGTCGGGGCGTCCGATGCCTATATGCTGACTCGAGTCCTGGCGCTGGCACAAAAAGGATCGGCGGCCTGCTGGTGGAGGCTGCAGTCGCCGTTCGAGTCCTGGGACGTATTCCAACAACGATTTCGTGAAGAGTTCCTGCCGCCGGGGTATGAGTCGCGTATCCTCCGGGAGCTAGACCTGCGTACACAGCACCCCGACGAAAGCCTGCTCGAATACGTTCGAGCAATTCAGGTACTGCACCAACGAGCGTGCCCTGAAACTCCAGAAACTGACAGAGTAGCGCGCGTGCTGCGACAATGTCACCCTCGTTTCCGTCCCAACTTGCACGCACGTAGTTACGCCAGCCTCGACGAAATCGCACGTAACGCTCGTTCTATCCAGGAAAGCCTCTTGCACGAGCTTCAATACGTACCCCCACCACCACGACACGCTGCCCTAGAGCCCAGCTGCGCCTGGAGTGGTCCTGCGACGCACGAACGGCACCCTGCAGACCGCCCGGTGACGCGGGCTCTGGACCCGCACACCTTCGTACGAACAGCGGTACATCCGCTGCAACACCGCCCACCTGGCCCCAACAACCGGTTCGTCACTGGCGTAAGACCTCGGGAATTACAATGGGCGTGAAAGCCCATTGCCAGGCATCCAAAGGGCTAATTTATGTGAAGACCAAATTTTCGCAGATCAGCTATCACTTCACAACAAAATAGTTATGCTAACACGTCAATATTTTGCCAACAATAGTCAGACCTCCACCACTTCCCCCATAATCTAGCATCAAGTGGAATTCACATAAAAATAAGCATATGATCACAGGTAACGGTATGTAAATTTCTAAATTGTTAACACATGCCTACCTGAACAAGTCTATTCCACACGTTCGCCAACTATAAAACGAATGACTCCACGAAAGAGTATTTCGCCTGGACATTTCTGCAACTTTTTGACATAACTGCTAAAAGAACGCTTCCACTCGCTAACGTAAATGAATGTTTCACTTAAACTTGTGATTACGCAGATCCAGTACAACTGGGGCATGGCAATATATTTCCAACAGACTGCAATACCTCGATCCTATCAAAAGTGTTGAGATGGAGCTGCTTCACTCCTTTTAGGGAGCTTGCGAAGGCAGTTACCAGTGGTTCGTACTATAAAATTACTTTTACCTGGCAAGACAAGCGTACCAACTTATTAAGGTCATTTATACTTCTCTTTAAACACAACATTGAAAATGTTTAATGCGCATCGGACACCTTAGCTACCTCATTGACTACTTCATTGTTTTACAATAACTTGCCGTCCTACGCAGGGGCTTGGAGTTTTTTTTTATATTGTCCACCAGATAGATGTTTGTACCGGTTGCCTCTAAATATACCAAAAGTCTAGATTTGTCAAAATGTGCGAATTGAGAAAACAACAAAAAAATGTTGTTTAGCGTTTGTTTTTGTTTTTTGCTGCCATCGCATCATTTTTCCGCTCTCTCTAGAAAGTTCTTACCTTCAAAGAAGCACTTGGCTTTCAAATCAAACCCTGGTTTCACGTTGCATGCACGAAATATAAAGTGTTTTTAAGCTGCTGAGCGATACAACCGGCCTCCTTCTGCTTACATTTTGCCTGTAGGTCGCTGGATGCACTGCAGAGAACACCAAAACGCAGAAATTCCGGATGCCCTTATGTTAGAGGATGGTAAAGAATCTTAAGGCATACGCTATGAAATGTCAAGAGACAGGATTGCAGTTACGGAAGCAGCATTTGACATTTTGTAGCAGGTTCTGTAACAGGCAGAATGTAGGATTGGAGCAGCCACTGCCGACTTTTGAAGCAGATGCCACCATGTGCAATTGCACCACTTAAAAATCAAGTAATTGCAGCGCTAAATGAGTTCATGCTTCATAATGCTTGAAGATTCGTCTTTGATACTGGACCATATTGCTTATAATTTTTTTGTAATGAAAAAAATAGGATACAAAAGGAACACATGGCCTTCTTTTTACAAAGAAGGCTCTGGACACAGAAGGTTTTCTTTGAATAAAAGAAAGTTGACGAGGGGCAACAGGCAGCACGAGCTTGTGAGCTCGGGATCATTATCGATTGTAGTTCAGCGATAAATGGATCCCGGCTAAAGTAGCGGTCTTAGTATTTCTTCCTTCACAGTTTTCATCTACAATGGGTAGTAAGAAATTGTTGAAATTTAATCATAGAGCAAACCTTCAGTTGTGATAAATCCTCTCTTCCCTCCCAATTTCTACACCTTGTAATTTTTCCTGTAAACATTATTTCTGTAAAAGGCCTGGAAAGATCTGCATATCCGCTAAAATGTCTATCAACTAAAATATGTCCCCCAAATTTTCATGAACCTAGCAAACTCAAAACTCTAATTGCAAAAACAACAACTCACAAATACCATGAAAACTTACGCCTGTGCTTTACAAGTGACACTTCTTTAGTGGCGTTGGAACCCGGGTGAGATCAAAGATCACTGCTCCTTTGATCGACAGCTGCACGGGAACAACCTTAACTATCGTATTTATTAAAGTGTAAACCTGTCTTGTTTTTTTTTGTTTATTCTTTTCCTTAACGCAGTTCTTTTTTGATAATTAGATATCGGTTCAAATTAAGACCAAACAAGGAAGACCTGTAATAGGACTGAGCATCATTTCAGAGGCTATCGTGCTAGCCCAGGAGCTTCCCCATGAGCTTCCCCATGCTAGTCGCTTCTCCTAGCACTTCGGTGCAAAGCAGTGAAGCTCGCCGCGCGCGCGCTTGTGAGAGGCGGTGAGAGGCGGCACTGAGGCATCCGGCGGACATGACAATCAAGTGATCTCGTCAGAAGTTTATGACCCTACTTCTATCCTATCCCGGTAGTAGCGATCATACTATTATGCATGGTTTTATCGCAATTTTCGTTCCTGACATCTCTGACATCGCATGGAAGTGGGGACGTTGTCGGCGACTAACTCGCCTTTAACCTTCTAAATCTTAGTTCCGCAGATTGTTTCGGAGATTCCTTCCTCCAGTTTGCCAAAGGTATTTGAAGTACTGAGTACAAGACAGTGAGAAATACATTTAAAATAGAGTACGCTTCGTTTTAATAAGATCTTGCACGCGAGTCCAGACGTATTTTTTTGTTTTTGTCTATTTTTGATACTTTACTCCACAACATATGCAAGAAACGTAATAAAAAAATATGAAAATAAACAACAACCAAAAATATCTGAAGAGAAAAATATTTTAAGAAGAAATTATTTTTGAGTGCGCAAGAACGGCGTATTCGATTTGTGAGGTTTTCGTTCATTTCTTGTTTGGTAACACTAACTACACAAAATACAAATATCAAAAATCGAAAATATTTTGCACTTACAATAGATCACTTGAATTAAATTTGTACAACATTTGGAGGTTATACTGTTTTCGCTAAAATATATGCAAACATGGCTCCCTTGATGTTTGTCACTAGATTTCTGAGCCGTTATTAAAGGAAAAAAAACTGAATAGCTAGAACATTAAAATTTATGTAATATATTCCTATTAAAACGTTCTTTAGAATGATATATAAATCATTGCTTTATCTAAAAAATCTAAATTTCAATGTCGCTCCCATTTTTTTCTAAAGTACAAAGTTAAATAAACTCAAGGGGAAATTAAAAAAAGATCTATATTTCTGAGATTTACAATGATAGTATCCACCACACTCTTGTTTATTTCATAAAAAAATATAATGCATCATTTTGTTTTCTTCAAAGTTAAAGCGCTGCAAAATGTACCTTCCACGCCGACATTTTTGCCCAATGCCACAAACGAGATCAACTTTTATTTCCGTGTATTTTACGAAGATATATATTTTTGTCTGTATTCGGGTATTCGAGCTCGCGTGATGGAGCCATCGGGCGACGCTCAATATCTCTCCGAAGAAGACGGGCCGTTCTAATGCCAGGAGAGTCCGCGTGATGTCACGACTGTTCCTCCTCTCTCTTCATCTCCCATAGGCTCAATGAAATAGGTGGAGAAAGAAGAGCGCCCCTTTCCACATTTGCCGTCGGCCCCGTGGCGAGCGGTCGCCAGAAAAAAGTTTGGCGCTCGTGGATTCAGCCGGCTTCGGATATTGGCGCAGCCAACATGTGAGTGTTTTTGTCGGTTTGCTTCTAAAGTCGCTGGCAACCCCTTAAGTGCCTTGGACGAGCAGAGCTCGTCGGCCACTTTCTGGCTAAAACTGCCGTGGACGAGCTCAGCTCGTCCAGTGTGTTTTTTCGGTAGCCATCAATTCCACGGACGAGCTAGGCTCGTCCGAGTAGTTTTGCGGCGCTGATCGTAGATGGCCGCACTCGTTTTAGTTGGCAAATATTTTTTTGCTCCCGCTGATTTTTGCGTAATAAACTTTTCAAATTTTATGTGTGAAATTAGAGGAATAACAATTCAAAATATAACAAATATGGCACTTAAGGGGATAAGAAAGGTAGGGCGTGGCTGTTCAAGCTTCTTAATTGTCTTTTCGGCATTCTTATTGGCAGTTGCGTAAACCTCTCATTGTCCGAGGAACGCTAACAACGGTGTTCTGGGCACTCCAGGCTCTCCGCTTTTTACGTTGCCAGTCACTTTGCGGAGCGAATTTCGTCTGCTTTTTTTGCAGGGGCTGCGATGATGTCAAAACGCCGAGCTCTTATTCGTTGGTTGAAAAAACAAAAATAGTGGGTACACCTGAAGGCGTCTAGCATCGAAGTCTACCAATTATCCTTTCAAGCAAAGCCAATCAAAACTCGGCGTCGCTCTGATGTTCCCGTAACTCATCTGCTAGAAGCAGACGACTTTCTCTCCTTGTGGCTCCTCCTCGCTTTGCCGCGTTCTTTCGGTATTTCTATTCATCCGCGGTGCTATCTCAAGTGTGAGGTAACGGTCACCGGTATTCGTGGAACGGCAGTTCGGCGTGTTCACTGTTACCATTATTGTTTCCTTGCTTCGCAGTCCTAATATAGTCTCCCGGGTGCTGACTGATGGTGACGCGAAATAAATATAGGGTGACTCAAGTCACCAGGTTCGACCTAAAATGAACCGTAAAAATAGACGCCTGCTCGTAGCAATTTAAACTTTTCGTCAAAGATAAATTTCACAAGTGGTTTTTTTTTTTGTTTTCTTTTTTTAAATTACAAAGCGTAGTTCTCTTTCTGTAAAAAATAAGGCCAAGAAACTTGCCTGGGTCAACGGCGGGCGGCGACGCAGACGACCAAGTCGAGGTGCGGGGTGTGTTTGACGCTCCTATTGATAGATGGCGCTACCTTTTTGTTTCAGTCAGAGCTCTGGTTTCGGTTTGCTTTTAAAGAAATATCGAAAGTGCCCGCGTCGGCCGTGGTTTATTGACACGAACATAATCGTTTTTGTAATCTATCTTTGGCTTGAAAATAAATGGAGACAGAGTTAGCAAAACTTCAAGCAACAAAAATAAAAGAAAACGCGGTTGCATAACGACAACGCTGACGGGGCTCTTGCTGCCTGCGGATTTCGTCTGCGTGTCGTCTGCTTTCTTTCGCTGGTCGGTTGCATCCTCGGACGCTGCTTCCGAGACCTTTTCTGTCGTGGTTGGTGCGAGAACAGCCAAAATGCGTCACCTGACCGTCCAAGAGAGGGGGCAGGTAGTCCTTTGGTTTACAGAAACCAGGAGTATGAGGCAAGTGAGATCGAAGTTTCGAGCCGCTTTTCATAGGCGTCCACCCACCCGTTGAACGTCATGCGCTGGGTACACCGATTCAACGCGGAGAACACTGTGCAGACAAGGCGGCGAGTACTCGAAGAGAGGTTGCCACAGCAGAACAAACGTCACGCCGTGCTTGCGACATTTGCATTGAACCAACGCCTGTGTCCGTGCGATAAGTCGCAAGACAACTTGCTATCAGTGTAAGTTTTGTCTCGAGGGTGATCCGCCAACAAATGTATCCTTTCAAGCCGCAGGTCTTGTTCGAGCTGCAGCCAGATGACTATAAACGGCGAAAGCAGTTCTGCGTGGACGAACTAGGGCGCATCTCCACGAACAGGAACCACCTTCTGTTTCTGCTTTTCACGGACGAAGCTATTTTTCATCTGGATGTGCACGTGAACAAGCAGAACACCCGCTGCTGGTCCGAGACAAACCCCCACTGGATCATTGAAGAGGCTGTCCAGTCACCAAAGGTCGTAGTATGTTGTGGACTTTGGAGGGAAAGCGTTGTCGGTCCTTTCTTTTCTTAAGGGCACGGCCACCGGCGACGCCTACCTTCGCATGCTCGAACAGGACGTCTTGCCGGAGCTGGAAGCTTCGCACATGCAAAGAGAGGTGTGCATGTTCGAGCAAGACGGAGCACCCTCGCATTACGCCACCACAGTGAGAGACTGGCTTGACAGAACCTTTTCCGGCAACTGGATGAGTCGAGGGTCACCAACAATGCCCTACCCCCCACGGTCTCCTGACCTGACAATTTCTGATTTTTTTTGTTTGGGGTCCGTGAAAGCCCAGGTCTACGCAGTTCGCGTGCGCATGATGACGGAACTAAAAGAGCGCATTCTATCCGCCTTCGGTGCGATCACGGACAACATGCGGGAGGCAGCGTTCAGGGATTATGAGCGAAAACTCCACAAGTGGCTCCAAGTTCGAGGTGGACATGTGGACTGAAGACAACGAGAACTGAAGAGCACATATCTATCCATTTTGCACATATAACCAGCGGCTTTGACAACCGCGAAAACCGCGGGCTTCTGCTGACAGGCTCTTTTCAGAGTTATTAATTGCTGTTCATCTGGAGTTTGCTTTGGCAGCCTCCCGTGCCTCATAAGTGCGGTCTAAATTGCGTCCAAAGTGACGCATTGTGGCTGTTTTCCAACCAACCGCGACAAAAAAATGTCTTGAAACCGGCGTCCGAGGGTGCAACCGACCAGCGAAAGAAAGCAGACAACACGCAGACGAAATCCGCCGGCAGCAAGAGCGCCGTCAGCGTTGTCGTTATGCAACAGCGTTCTCTTTTATTTTTGTTACTTGAAGCTTTGCTATCTCTTTCTGCATTTATTTTCAAGCCAAAGGTAGATTACAAAAAAGATTATGCTCGTGTCAATAAACCACGGTCGACGCCGGGCACTTTCGATATTTCTTTAAAAGCAAACCGAAACCAGAGCTCTGACAGAAACAAGGAGGTAGCGCCATCTATCAATAAGAGCGTCAAACACACCCCGCACCTCGACTTGGTTGTCTGCGTCGCCGCCCGCCGTTGACCCAGGCAAGTTTCTCGGCCTTATTTTTTACAGAAGGAGAACTACGCTTTGTAAATTTACAAGAAAAAACCGACCTGCGACATACACCTTTGACGAAAAGTTTAGATTGCTACGTGCAGGCATCGATTTTTACAATCCATTTTTGATCGAGCCTGGTGACTTGAGCGACCATATATACAGGGAGTTACTTTTTTTTTACCATCTAGGGATCCGTGTAGAAGAAACCGTTGAAGCTACACCACTTCGGTGTGTGCGAGTGAGTTATACGGTCACGCGAAGGTTATGCGGGGGACGGTTGCCACGATAAGCAGGCTAATTAACCAAGACAGGTTAATTAGCTTTTTAAATAGTGAAAAATAAACACGCTGTTCCAGCTAGAAATATGCTAAGCGTCACCGAAAACCACCGAATCAGTCAATTCTAGAAACACCTGGTGCACGTGGAAAGCACGGTTGGCCGCTAGAGTTAGCGCTCGTGCATCGAGGGCAAGGCTACCTTGCGATAACGAGCCTCCGCGTTTTTTTTTCTGTCTCTTATTATTGGCGTTTTCTTACCGCCAGCCTTGTGCCTATGCGGAGGGCAAGTCGTCTGATTCTGGAGGAGGAGTTCCGGTGACGTCAGAACGACGACGAGCTCTGATTGGCTTTAACTGAAAGGATAGTGGGTAGACCTTGATGCTAGATGCGTTGAGGTCTACCCATTATTTTTTAGTTCAATCAGCCAATAAGAGCTCGGCGTTCTGACGTCATCGCAACCTCTGTGCAAGAAGCAGATAACCTGCGCACCGCATAGCTCGAGTGGTAACTTTAACACATTACTGCACATCCCACGCACTCTTTCTTTTTAGAAATTACTCGGTTATTGGTTTTCAATGACACTCAGCAAGTTTAGAATTTTGACCCTAAACTGGTACAAGTACAAAAAAAATATTCTTCACAAACTAAAACAAAAAGCCACCTGCTTTTCTTTTTAATATAGTGGGTTTTGCTCGATGAACTATTTTGAACCATACTGTACTTTAAATTTACTGTAATTTCTTCGAGATTGTCTTTAGTGGTCAGACGGATGGATCAGTCAATATACCGTGTTTATATAATGCCGCGCGCTTACAGAGCCGAGATGTACGTCCGGGCATAAGTATTTTGATGAGCATGTATGTTTTCTAAAAGAGTTGTACAAGGGCCAGCAACTTCAACCTGAGTGGTTGCCCCCAGACTTGTACGCGTTACTGAAAATAGTAAGGAATTACATTTACAACTACTCAAGGCTAAGTTTTGAGTAATTTCAATTCCAATTACCGTCCTATAAAGGTAAGTGAGCGTTACCCCAAAAAGTAAACCGTTACTTTCGTGGCGTTACTCTCAACATTATTGTCCTCAAGTAATTCAAATCAAGCTCATATTGTTGCCACCTGTTCCATTTATTGAAGAAGAATCTGCAATCCATTTATTGACTTTGAGTATTTTGAGCGACAGCTGGCTCTCGAAAATCTCGTAAGACATTTTGCGTCATTTCTTACTGAAGATGTCGACTGCTACGCCGAACACCCTTTGAAGTGAGGCACTGGATGGGAGTTACATATTGTGCCTCACGAATGCTTCGTGCTCTGCACTGAGCTTCTTCAGCGAAGCAGAGGAAGTACTACTTACCTGGAAGATAGAGCAAAACTTCGTCGTTGCAGCCATTGCTTAGTAGATCGTTCAGATACCTCCGATACCCCCGATAACGATAGGATGCATGCGAAAAGGTGGCTGTGGAATATCGGGTATATTTATTGAGGTCCATCAGAACTATCTACTAAATTTCTCTATTGTCGAAATCGCAAAGCTGGAGAAGTTGTCATGCAACTAGCCAAAACTGAAATAAGAATTGATTTGTGTACAGTCAGCACCAAAAATGAAGCGAATCAATACAGGCTGCTCCACCTGGAGGGCCCCTGAGAACTAATGAAAATGCACCTTGGTGCGAGGTTGCGGGTCCTACTAAGATGTTCTCAACCCTCGCGCGGGGCGTCTGGGACTTCCGCGTTTCGCCGGTGGGGCGCTGTAAGCACCGTCACTCGAGGTGCTTTTCTGTCGGCGCACTATCGCCCGGTCGACACCGGGCGGCCGCTTAACCTGGCTAGAGCTGTTTGCGATAGGCCCTGCTCAGACAGGGTGACGAAATTATTCCGCTCCGGAATTGATACACCTGGCATATCGGTGGTTACCAAAGAGAGCATCAGCAAGGAATTTCTCGCTTTTTAAGATTCGACTGATAACCTCGCACAAAAACATGGGCACTGCTCATAAAAATTGAGGCATCCGCGTCGGTCTGTTGCATAATTTTTTTTTCATAAGAAGTATGGTCGTGCGAATAAACAAATTTTATTTTGAGTTTATGACGTTTCACTTCTCAGAAACCGCGCGTGGCACGTTGTTCACCGGAGCCCCAGCGTCGTTCCGGTGACATGTCATCAAGCACTACGGGTCTTCTGTGCACGAAATGTTTCAACTTTCATTTCGCCCTTGCTTTACACAAGGCGATAATGAATGACAGCGCTGAAGAGATATCACTGGGAATCCGATACAAAAAGCGAGCGACAGCGCTTTTTGTATCGGATGTGACGGCGCTTACAGCGTGCCATCGGCCACACGGGGAACTCCCAGACGCGCCGCGCGAGGGTAGAGCTTATCTTAGTAGGACCCGCACCCTCGCACCCCGGCGCATTTTCATTAGTTCTCAGGAGCCCTCCGGGTGGTGCAGCCTGTATCAACGGCCACGCGTTCCGGCGTTCGGGTTTCATTTCGTGCTGACTGTACATCTCACTATACCGGCATTAATTGTCATACCTTAGTAAAACACAGTTGGTAACAGTAAGGTGACAATTAAATAAGGTTAGGATCAATATTCTTTTTCTTTGTTTTTGAACAGGTCCAGCCTCGGTTGAGACGCTGGAGAATGAGAGCACGTTTCCAATAAATAAATATAAGTTACAAAAATAAAAGACCAGGACACTCATAACAACAACTAATGAGAACGTCGGTTAAAACAAGGAAATGTAAACGCACGTTTGCCGTGTGTACCTTTCTTGATGCCGTTCGAAAACGCACGGAGCACGCACTGACCGCAGTTTACTCCGGTGTTCTCCAGGTAGACGTCCGCTGATGCCATGAGCAGCGAAGGGCAGACAAATAAGTCGCACTATGGCCCCATTCACGAGTTTTACGCTCTCCTTAAGCCCAGAATCTGCGCCACCATTTTATTTTGTTGGTAGAAATCTCTGCTTGAGATAAGATATGTCCTGCTGGTGTAGAAATAGGGAAAAAAGTGCTCGCAAAAAGCGGACGCAGAAAAAGGGCTACAGACGCAGAAAATTTGGCTAGAAGCCACAAATAAAGTGGGCCAACCCTTAAAGTTGAGCTACAAAAAAGTAAGTGGTGTTTAAGACTATAGTCGTTGGCAGGTCAAGAACGAAGCGGAAGCTCCTCCCACCCCTTTTCACTTCAGCGGAGCGAGCAGTGGAGAGGAGGTTGCCCCCTCTCCAGCGTTCACTCTACTAAAGTGGAAAGAGGTGGGAGGAGCTTCGTCTTCGTTCTTGACCTGTCACAGACTATGGGTCAAATAAGATGAAAAGAAGCAGAAAAAAAATACGTCGTGTTTTCTAACAAAACATGAGAAATGTGCAGCAACGAACGAGGATGCTTGAGGCAATAATACCTTTACATATTATCGCATCTCTTTTAGTGGATTTTAGGGTAGGCGGAGCGTTCTCTCCTGTTGTGACATTATGAAAATGGTCATAGTCTCTGTTGACGAGGAGATCGAACTATGGGGGGCGCTCTGAGCCGTTTGTTGTCCCCGCACCTTGGTGTTCACTCCACACAAGGCCGTGGACAACATGCCCACAAGGCCCACAGGTAGGGAGCCTTCATGTGCGCTTTGCTAGGGTGATGCCACCCTTTGTAATACCACTCGCCGACAAACCAGCAGCCATTTTGGTCCTCGGCGATAATCCGTGGGCTTATAACCCTCCCGGAAACAAGCACCTTATCTCACAAGTTCGGAGCAGCGTTGTGGAACCCACGGAGGGAGGATTAGCATTTCCCCCCTCGGATGGGAGTACCGATGGACACAAAGGCCACTTTCCGGCGCACGGGGAAACAATGAGGAACAAAAGGGCGGTGGACGAGGGTGTGGGAAAGGGAAACAGGCAGTTGGCATCACCCTATGCGAAGCGCACATGAAGGCACCCTACCCACAGGCCATGTGGGCATGTTCACGACTTAACAGAAGGGCGAAGGAAAGGAAGGCCGAGGAGGATGAAGCAGACGGAACGCTAGAGAGGAAAGGTGGAACATCCTCCTCTCCTTAGCGTTCCGCCTGCTTTCTCTTTCGCGGCCTTCGTTTCCCTCGCCCTACCTTTGTCAATTGCAACGGGCTATAACAATGAACGAAGTGACGTTTATTGTTAGTGCCGGATCTCTCCCGAAAGTTGTCGTCAGAGAATGCGAGCTTGACCCACTTCGGCTTTTGTGCTGAGTTGGGCACATGCACCATGCATGCTGTATTGGTCATTAAGGCCGGAGGGCTAACAAAAAAATCCCCTCCTCCCACTCAGGCTACCGGGGAACACGAACTACAGTCGAACGCTGACGCGGCGTTTGGCGAAGTCAACCGAGAGCTGAGTCGTTGTTATTTGTTATCCCCATCCGTGTAGTTCTGAAGTTAGCCGCTTGAGGAGCCACGGTCTCATCTCCTCCCCAATAACCGAGAACGGCATTGTTAATTGTTGTCTGTACGCTTACTGCCTCGAGCTTCTCGAAGAGGCACACAATCACCTGGTGTACTCTCCCCGTCTTCGGTCGCAAAAAACAACAATAAAGGGACTAAGAAAAACGAATATAACTTGCCCGCCACTTCTTTTTCTTTTCTTTTTTTTTTCAGAAATACGCATTTGGATTTTTTGACATTGGTGTTTGACGTTGGTGTGAAAAAATAGATTAAGAGGTTGGTGTCACGAAGAAAGGCTCTGGAAAACTAAAGAGTCCCAAGCCTCCCTTTGCGTTCGTCAATGTGCGTGGCAGTGTGACTGCGCCCGACTTTAGTAAAATTAAAACAGCCTTTTTCTCCTTTTTTTCCTTTTTTTTTTCGGGGGGGGGGGGGGGGGGTCGTGAAAAACGTAAGGAATGACAACGAATGCATTACGTAAATATGTAAATGAATTAATATAAAATTACTATAGAAATTATGTAATTATTCCGCTACCTAATTACTGATAAATGTAAAGGTTTACAAGTAATTTCGTTAATTGTAACGGATTACGCACATGTCTGGTTGCCACCGCTTGAATAGTTTTCCAACCCCAGGGACTTTTAGTGACGCCGGCCTCAACCAGCCAGCTGATGTCTTTTAATGTCTCGATATAAGAAGTGTATGATGCCATGAATCATTGTACAATAACGGGCAATAAAAAAAAAAAATATTTACGTAGCCGAGTTGGCAGCCCGTTTGACTGACATGCAGGCGGTTCGGGTTCGATTTCCTACACTGCGTGTCGTTTCAGCTTTCAGTTTGAAAGCAGAAGATTCGAGAAGGTGGGCCAACAGTCTAACCTATTCTTGTTCAGAAAGTATAGTTCAAGAAGGATCGATGCAGAATATCATATGCTGTCAGAAAAGCCTTAAAAGAAGCTGCGCCGCGCCGTAGGGGTCATCTCACCCCAGCGTTCGATCCTGCTGTTACGCCAACGTCGACGCCTAGGACTCTAGCCTTTTTCTACTTGGTTTTATTACAACTTCGCAACATTCAATGCTTAGTTTCTTCAGTAATTCGCCGCCTATACATTTGTCATTAGTGATATTTTGGGGGAGGCGCAGGGTACCGCATTCCATGCCCGAGAAATGTCACCATCAGACGATCTGTCCGACTCGATCTTTTTGAAGTCCTGGAAAGTTAATCCCTGTGGACGAACCTGAGCCAGCCGCCGCAAACAAAGGCCAGGTTTCAGAGTTCGGTCAACTATCAGAGCAGCTGAGGAAGAAGAGGAAGCTGACGATGAACACCACGTCGCAGCAAGACAGAACGTTATCGACGTCTATCATCTGCATGCAGGAACCACCATGGACGCCTGCAACTGTCCATTGGAATCTTTATAAAAATGTGGATGACTGGTTGAGCCAGTACGAGCGCGTCGCCCGGTTCAACGAAAGGGGACAAGGCAGGCACCTACGGAACGTGTACTTCGCTATGCGAGGCACGGCACACACCTGGTTCGAAAACCGCGAAGAGTGGATTTCGTCCTGGAAAGCCTTCCAGACCGAGTTTCGACGCACCTTCGTAAGCCAGTAGCGACGTCAGCGGGCCGAAGAACGTCTGCAAGTAAGAAGTCAACGGCAGAACAAGACCGTCACAAGTTTCGTCAAATACGTTCTCCGCCTGACGAGTCGCGCCGACCCAAACGCTTCCGAAGAAGAAAAAGCTATGAGACCGGATGCGGGAAGTGAAAGAAAATATCTTCGGAGGCCTGGTGCGAACCCCGCCCACCGTCGTCGAAGGTTTTGTCACTGAGGCCACGAATATCAAACGTGCCCTTCAAGCACGGGCCTCTCACTATCAGGGACTCTGCGCCGTCGCTGATTTCTCGCCGTTCAGCTGCAACATCCAGGACATCCACGAGATCATTTGTGACGTTGTCCGGGAGGAGCTAAAAAGACTCCTACCTGCTGCCGCAACGCCAGCTCCTCCCTCAGTCGCTGAGTTCGCCAGGGAAGAAGCTCAGCAAGCGCTCTAGCCGAAAGTCCTCGACAACGCCGCACCGGAACCACCGGCCCTGTGCTGCAATGCCGTAGCTCGTCACCCGCCTTCCTGGAAGTACTCGGTCGCATATCGACGAGAGACTCCTTCGCCACAGTACATTCCCCACCAGGACCAACGTGAGCCTCGAAAAACCGACTTGTGATTTGCGGCAAACCGGCGCCCAATATGCTTCCACTGTGGAGAGGCTGGCCATGTCTATCGCCACTACACTACCGCCAGCTTGGGTTCCGGGGTTTTCAGCCAAGCCATTTCTCGACATCGACAAATAACTCCGCCGTTGGCCACCTCCGTCACCGTCTCCTCGCCGCGGTTTCCGTTTGCCGTTACCCCGCCGCACAATATCGCCTCTACACAGGTACCGCCGTAAGAGCCAGTCCCTCCTGTCTCGTCAGAAAAAATAAGCGCGACATCTCCGGGAGGTGGAGTTTCTGTTCGCCGACGAAGACAAGATTCTCCAAGGACGCCGGAGAGCTCACCCTCTAAAGATGAAACACTTCGAAACGACGCACCTGAAATAGTACCCAAAAGCCTCAACGTCATCATCGACGGCCATGACGCGTCGGCCATCGTGGAAACCGGGGCGGACTACTCCATTTTGAGTGGGAGGCTATCTCGGTGCCTTTAAAAAGTGACGACTCCGTGGGATGGACCACAAACTCAAATACCTGGAAGGCACTTCATAACACCCATCAAGAGATGCACTGCTATAGTCAAAATTCAAGGTGGAACCTGCCTGGTGAAATTCGTCGTTCGTCAGGACTGTTCGAGGGACGTTACTCTAGGTATGAACTTTTTGTGCGAAAACGGCGCCGTCACTGACCTGGGAGCGAACCGGTTGACGCCACAAAAACCTGACTTACCACCGGAGAACCTAGAGCGACGTCACCCGCAGTCCAAGTCCTTGCAGACCATATAAACCTGCCACCACAACTGCCTGTTTTGTAAAAGTCGGGACCGATGAAGTTTCTTGCGTCGAAATTTTGCTTCAGGGCAGCGTCCAGTTGCTTCTAGAAAGATGAATCGGCGTCGCAAGAGGTGTAAGAAAGCTTCAGGACGGCCTTGCCATGGTCCGCGTTATAAACGTTTGGCAAGAGCTGCAACACCTTACGAAAGGTACCGCCGTGGGCCAGATCGATGAACTCCGGGACACAGCAGTGATAACTGCATTCTCGGAAGACAGATAACGCCGCCCTCAAAACTTCACATCGACCCGAAGCCTCCTGCTACTGAACGACGACGGCTGCTTAAGCTTCTCGGCGAATTCAGCGAGTGCTTAGCAACGTCCTCAGGGGTTCGACAAACGACGGTAGCGAAGAACCGCATTGTCACCGACGACGACTCCCTCGCTGTTCACCAGTCTCCGTAGAAAGTCTCTTTGAAAGACAGACAGGTTATTAAATGGCAAGTTCAGAAAATGACCGGAAACGACATCATCCAACCCTTACGCAGTTCCAGTTTTGCTCGTAAAAAAAAAAAAAAGACTGTGTTCCAAGGTTCTGCATGGAGTACCGTCGACTAAACGCCGCGTTAAAAAGGACGTGTATCCGCTTCCCTGCACCGACGACACATTGGACCGGCTGCGCCACTCTCGATATTTTTCGTCAATAGACCTGATTAGTGGCTATTGGCAGATTGATGTCGACGAACGCAACCGCGAGAAACTTCCTTCGTCACGCCCGACAGATTGTACGAGTTCCAAGTGATGGCTTTCGGACTTTGTGAAGCACCAGCCACCATCCAACGTGTCATGGACACAGCGCTAGCAGGTCTGAAATGGCTGAGCTGCCTCGTCTGCCTCGATGACGTCGTCGTAGTTCCACGAGATTCTGACCGAACACATGAGACGCCTTCGGCACGTGCTTCACACCATTAAAATCGCGCGACTGATGCTCAAGTCATCAAAATGCCGTTTCGCCTATTGCCAACTAAAGTTTTTGTGTCACGTTGTGACCAGCGAAGATGTTTGCGCTGACCCCGAGAAGGCACCTGCCGTGGCAGGAATCTCGCCGCCGTCTGACAAGGCTGCACGAACATTTCTCGGGCTTTGTGCATACTATAGGCGTTTTTTTCGAAATTTCGCAAAGCTGTCCACACTGCTGACACATCTCGCGAAAGACGCCGTAAAGTTCGAGTGGACAAAAGGGGAGCAACGGTTCTTCGACAAGCTAAAGCGTAGACTTCAGACGCCAAGCATCCTCGGAAATTTCGACCAGTTTGCGGAAGACGAAATGCACACCGACGCAAGTAATACGGGACTCGGAGTGGTGCTGGTCCAACTGCAGGAGGGCACAGAACGAGTAACTGCCTACGCCAGTTGGAGACTTCGAAGGGCCGAGAGCAATTAAAGGAATGCCTCGCCGTCGTCTGGGGGATCGCCACGTTTCGCCCGTACCGGTACGGGAGCCCGTCTCGAGTGGTCACAGACCATCATTCGATCTGTTGGCTCGCCAGCATTAAAAACCCGTCTGGACGCCCCGCTCGCTGGAGTCACTGTTTGCACTAATTCGATATGACTGTCGTGTGCAAGTCTGGCCGCAAGCACATTGACGCCGACTGTCTCTCGAGAGCCCCCGCCGAGCCAACTACCGCTAGCACTGCCGACGAAGACGACGAGGTTTTCATCGGTGCCATCATCATGAGTGACATGTCATGCACTCCAGTGCTGCGACCTTCAACTCTGCGGGCTGATAGAGCACTTGGAGGGCCGAGGCGGAACAGTCCCCAATATGTTTTCCAGAATCCTGCCAACCATTGTACTGGTACAGTACAATGGTTGGCAGGATTGTGGAAAACAAAGAAAACTTGGGCACAAGCAACTAAGTGTGGCTATGGGTGATTACCAGTTGCCTTCGTGAAGGCGTTTTCCTATAGCCTGCCATGATGATCCTACAGCTACACAACTTGGATGCATCAGGAGACTGGCCAGGAATTGCGAGACGTACTACTATCCCAGGCTCCCGAAAACTATCCATTTCTACGTCCGATCGTGCCATGATTGTCAACGGTACAAGAAACTGCCGGCCAAGCCGGCGCGACTCCTGGAGCCAATAGCAGATGTGCGAAATTGCTCGGACGTCTGGCAACGCATTCGGTCGGCTTTTTTTTTAGGTCGAACTCGAGAGCCGGAGTGCCGCGCCAGCGGGTTGGTCAAGCGTGTAGCCCGCCGGAGGAATGAAGCAACGATGGCATTTTCCCACGTAGGACCATAACATGTGGCGAAATAATCTAGAAGATTTACCTGTCCTTCCTGATGACACGTTCGCAAACTTGTGGGCGTCGACAGCGACGTCGTCTCGCCCGCAGGGCGAGTCGCCGGTGTTCGCCTTCAAAGTGTACATTCTGCCCTCATTGGTGTCGACGAAAGTATGAGACTTAAGGCGCGTGGATACCGTTGCATGTGAACAGGAAACGAAAAGTTTCCACTCACTAGAAAGTGTATTTCAGAAACAACTGCGATCTAGAAACAGATCGTCCGTATACGTGCCTATTCGAAATTCCGCGCACCCAACTTCAGAGTGACATTTTGTAAACACTGAGATGGAGAACAATAAAACAACGGACGAAGACAACAAAATCTCAAACACAGCTGAAATTTATTGATTTGAGCGCACTAATAAATAGACTTCCAAACACACAAAGAAAGAGAAAGGGAAAGAAAAAGGGAAAGATAGAACTCAAACGCATAGTCAAGACGATCAACGAATTCTACCCAGAGAGCAGACGCGACTCCCCAGTTCTACATGTTTGAAAAGGAACCGCCACGCGAACTACAGCAACCCAAACGTTCAACACACAAAGCGACCTCCAAGCTGCTAAAGCCTAAGCTTAATATCCTCCTTCCAAGCAACTGCTCCCCCTCCCCCCTCACATAAGCAAAAACTCTTTCATCAGATCACTGGTAACCAAAGACTTACAAGGCTTACACAAATCGCCCGCTCGCGGATGCAGAAAGTCTCCTTAATTAGCCTTGTTAATATCACTTTTTCGCTACGCAGAACGGAAGTTTTATCCCAAAAAGGGGAACGAAAGGGTTTATAAGATTCTTTTTGACTGCGGATTGAGTTATGTTGGAAAAACAGGGTGTCGTTTAAAGGAAACGGAGTGTAAAGAATAAGGCGTAGAGTTCTGAATTGGCAAATCATGTTGGGTCGCGTAATTTTTGTTTCCCTCTTAGGGATAAAACTTCCGTTCTGTGTAACAAAAATGATTTGTTTAGAAGGCTAATAAGGAGACTTTGTGCATCCGCGAGCGGGGGATTTGTGTAAGCCAGCCGTCTTTGGTTGTCAGTGATCGTATGATAGAGTTTTTGCTTGTGTGAGGTGGCCTTGTAAACTTGGGGGGTTTCTACTTCCAAGCGGTTGCTTGGAAGTAGGAAATTTAGCTTAGGCTTTAGCGGTTTGGAGGTCGCCTTGTGTGTTGGACCTTGGGGTTGTTCGTGTTCGGGTGGCGGTTCCCTTTCCGAAAATGCGAAGCCGGGAAGTGGCTTATGCCGTTTGGGTAGAACTCGTTGATCGTCTTGTTTATGCGTTTAAATACCTCCTTTCCTTTTTTTGCTTTCCTTTCCCTTTTCTTCATGTGCTTTGAAGTTTATTTATTGGTGTGCTCAAATTAATAAATTTCAGCTGCGTTAAAGAGTTTGTTGTCTTTATCCATTCTTTTATTGTTCCCCCATCTCAGGGTCTACAAAATGTCGATTCATTACCTGCTCGCCTGCACTCTATCACTACTTACGATTCAGACTGAGTTGTCACATTTACTTTGCAGGCACGCCGACATATTTTTTTACTTTATATCCCATCTGATATGTTGTGTTCAGAGCACGGCAAAGCACTGGTGTGAGCGCGTGGCTGCCCAGAATGCCTTGTTTGCATGACAACTCGCGCAAATAAGACGCTTTCAAAATCGCCGCGCTCGCAGCTGCGCTGGCGCTGAAGACGCCTTTGCAGTTTATTTGCGCCTGGGGCGTCATTGTCGCATTTCAGTGCACTGATAAGTTGCAGAGACGCGAAACGGTACAAGTATTGGAAAGCGGCTGCTCCCAACGGCCCTCTACGTCGCCGTGAGTCGGGCTTGCTGTAGGTTCGAGCAGATACCTTAGGGGCATGAGTTACCAGCGCTTACAGCCGCCGAAAGGTAGCAAAGAAACTTAGAAGTAGGACTGGGTAATTGACGAGTTAAACTACCGATTAATCGATGAATGCTTTAATCGCCATTAAACTTTTTTCTTTAATTGGTTAATCGGTAACAATTTGACAAACCAAAATAAAGTAATAATTTCGCGCTTTCTTCATGCAGACGCGAACGAGTACGCCTGTATGAAATGCAAACTTTAGTTGAAATTTTAGCCTAAAGCAAACTGTAGAGGTGAGATTCGCAACTCCAAGCGATTGCCCAAAGGCTACGCCTGTCCCCACAACTTCAACGCCGTTCGAACGTCCATTTAGCGCAGTAGGGACTATTGTGTACTGTCAGTTGTTTGCCCGCGCACGTAAAGACCCAAGGCTCCCAGTTGTACTGCGCCGGCTAAATGGATCGTCTACTGCTGACAGACAAGTCGCCAGTCGAGGCAGACTAACTTCAGGCTGTATAATATTACACGCAAAAACACACAGTAGACTGCATATGAGGTAGATTGCAACCATTATGATCACGCCGCCAAGTGTACAGATGGCGAGACTGTTCGTGCGAACATGACATCAAGGCTTGTCACGTTATCTTCGAACGGCAAGTGGAAGCCCTCAATGTTTTACCAACCATTTTGGTATACCCCCGAACAGTCCTTGTCAAAACATCCGTTTTTTAGTGATAGGGTTTCATGCGCCATAGTAAATGAGGAAAAACCGACGATGGTTTCCTCGTGCTAACTGCTCAAAGACCACTCAATCTCGTCCTTAGCGCTCGAATAGTGTTTATAAATGATACCTTTGTGACACATACCTTGTTCCCATTTCTGTCCGTGACACCACGTTGCTTGCCGAAAGATACGCAACAATTTAAAGGCATCTTGCAGGTAGGGAAAAAAAGATTGCGGAGCACACGCAGGCGCAGACCTACCCGTACGTCCGGCCGCTTTTCTCGACCTAAACAAGATGGCGGATCTAGTTCATCTCGCGCCTAGTAGATGGCGTTCCGAATTTCGGATATCTCACACTGCGCCTCCGACCCCACCGTTCCAACAGAGCAGAATGGATTTGCTTGGAGATTTTCCTCTGTCGACCTGAGGAAACCGGTGGTTAATCGTGGCAACAGATTACCTCACACGATACGCTGAGACGAAATCCTTTTTGCGGGGACTGCCGTGGAAGTCGACAAGTTTTTCTTAGAGTGCATCGTCCTTCGGCAGGGTGCCCCCGTGGTCCTGATCACTGACCGGTGATCATCATTCATGGCACAGCTAACCCAATAAATTCTTCGGCTCAGTCCCACCAGCCACCGTCGTATCACTGCGTGCCACCCACAGACCAAGGAGCGGACGGAGCGACAGGTCAGTCCCGCCCCAGAGCTCGATCTCGCTGTTACGCCGCCATCGACGTCTGCGACACTAGACTTTTGGTAAATGTTTTGGCACGAGTTCACGGCATTCAAAGCTTGGTTTCTTCAGTTATTCGCCACCTCATCATTTGTCATTCGTGACAATATATATCTAGTGATTATGAACCGCTATTTTCTTCGGTACAGAGATTTAAATCAGACTAATTTGATCTAAGTCAATTAATTTCGGTTTAAATCAAATAAATTTGATCAATCTAGTTTAAAAAAAATAATGTCACGACTTTTCTCACCCAGGTTAGGTGGTATTGAAAGTAATGGGCAATTTAAACGTAGGGCTTAATGTTGCGTTCCAAACTGTTTGCCGCTTAATACTTTTTTTTGTGATTGCCTCACCAAGTGCTCTGCAAAACAAATAGTTAAACTTTTTTTTATTTTCTTTTGAGTGAACTGCGGCCTGTATTTTGCTATCGGATCAATTCCCACCCGTGCCCGTTGCGTTCTGGATGAGCATCGTACCGGTGTGCGGTCGTGTATCACTCCTGCGTGGTGCACGTTAAAAACCCCAGGCCAGCAGTCGTACTGCACTAGCTACGTTGCTGATCTGCAAGGGGTAACAATGTCGATGTGTTCTGGCAGGCTAAACTTCCGCTGTGTAAACACCTAACGACTAATTTGCTTTGTTTGGAGTATCAAGCTTTAGATTTGTATTCAGTCTGAAGGTTGTGTCAAAATATTTTCTTCGCAATGCGTGCCGCTGGCTGGCACAAATTATGGTTTTATATATCAAGGCTGTATCTTAGAATCTATTGTAGGCAGCCAAAAGCGTCGCTGTGGTCGGCTTTCCACGATTGACCAAACGCGCACAACGACGTCTCTAAAGGGATGAATTCTGCTATCAACGGCAAAAATAAGAGGAAAGATGAACTGTCCGCTTTGATGGTGTCGGTTTAAAAATGCGATGACTCCAAGCTTCCACTATGCTCAAACTACTGGTTATGACATCATAGGTACCAAACTGCGAGAGGACGCCACCGAATCATGTCATCTCCAATAGACGTCCATGGCACAACTATGTATGATATTGCCGGAGATTATTATAACTGTTTTACGTGAACAAAAATAGAGTTCCCTAGGTGATACTTTTTAGAGAAATATAAAGTCTCAATCTAGCGTAAAATATTGCTAACATAACAGAAAGGTATACTGTGGGAACAAGGTTATGCAACCATTCTTTTTGTTTTATTTAGATATTATAATCAATGAAATATATGAGAATAATGCGGACGAGACAAAATGGGATAATCTGAGCCAATGAAAAAATAAAATTATTAGACAAGTTGCCTGGCGAAAGGTTTTATTGAAATTTTATTGCAGTCTAACATTATTTCAATGGTTTATAGAAACTAAAAAATATATCCTAAAAGAAAGAAAAGGGTTTCAATGCCAAAAACGATCCCAAAATACGAAGCGGGTCTGGAAATAATATGGAGCACATCGTTTTTCGAGATAATATGTACCAGACTTGTTTTAATAGGGTTCCTGAAAGTCTCTTTAGCATGAATCATTAGGGAGGATCAAATACAATTAAATAAACATTATATTGGTGTAGATTGTTGAATTGTTTTTATTTGTTTGGCTTTAGGTTGTTTAATACTTCGTTTGTTTTGTAATCAAGCGTACAACTTTAGTGCACTGTCGGGGCCGCCCACATGCACAACTGTGCTTTTGTTGGCCTGTTTAATATTCTGTTTATCTTTCTAGAATGAACCGTCCTTATTATTAGTATGATTATTATTATTATTAAAAGTTATTATTGAAAAGTTTCATTTATTATTATTATTATTATTGCGTCACGACGCGTCACGATGGTTACTCCTCGTTCCACGCGACGGCTGCTGAGCGGGATATCAAGAAACTGTTTGACCCCCTTCTCTGGCCAGAAGGAAGCCTTTTTAAAGAATTCGCTGCCCAGCTTATAGAGAGCCGCATCTATGGAAGCGGTCAGCCAATCACTGCCTTCCTCCGGAAATAGCGACGAAAATACATAACCTATATGTAACCTAGACATAACTTAGATAACCAACCAGAGAGATATCTCTCGAATGTTTAGTCTCATAACCTAGATATCTATTACCAAAACGTCCGTGGTCTTTGCACAAAGACTAACGAATTCTTTTCTAACGTCGCGTTTACTGCTGATTCTATTATTGTTCTCACTGAAACTTGGCTTTGTCCAGATATTTCTTCTTCTGACTTTTTCCCACCAAATTTCACGGTATTTCGACGTGATCAAGAGTTCTCTAAAAAGAAAAAGACGGGGGGAGGCGTTTTGATGGAAGTTGATGCGTCATTACCGTGCATTAGACGTCCTGACCTGGAGACATCACTTGAGTCAGTGTGGATAGAACTGCAAAGGGTCAATGGTGAACGCGTTCTGCTTGGCGCATACTAATTGCCGCCCGACACCTCTCCTGATGAATTTAACCAGTGTCTCTTTGCTATTGAAAGTACAACTAGTGCCCTAGACAAATTCAAAATGTATTGTTCTTGGTGATTTCAATGTTCCAAATATAAGCTGGTAAACAGCCACAGTGTCTTCTAATAATTACTAACTTGCTCAGAAATCTACGTTCTTTTAAAGCAGCACAATTGTATTCCTGATTGCCAGGGAAACATGCTTGATTTGTGTTTCTCAGATTTAGATGGTATATGTCTCAAGTTTAGTTCCACCTGACAGATATCACCCCCCTCTGGAGATCGTGGTAGCTTTTCGAGAAGGCATGAGGCGTTGTGCACGGAGCCATTCTAACGTGAATAGTCACAATTTTTTCGCTGAAGATTACCTTGATTTATATAACCATTTTGCCGATTACGATTGGTTATCGATCATTAAATTCACTGATGTTGATGAACAGGTTCGTGAGTTCACACGCATCGTTCGAGAAGGGATGCACCAGTTCATCCCGTTACCAAGAACCGCAGGTTCTAGGTTTCTCTTTTGGTTCTCACATGAATTACGCAGATTAATGAATAAGAAGTTGAACTCTAACAGAAAGTAAAAAAAAAAGTCTCCCTGGATGGAAATTAGAATTTAGACGTTTATGGTCTTCATGCAAGGAAGTTATGAGGCGTGATCGTCAGACATACGTTAATTCTGTTGAGTTGCATTTAACTCAAAATCCCATGGAATTTTGGAAAAATGTTCAGTCTCGATCAAAGACAAAATGTGGGAGGGAGATCACATTGCCGAACTCGCAGGAAAACTCGACCACAGATGTTTGCGAGATTTTTGCCCACCACTTTCAGTCCGTATTTAGGCATCAACCGAACTCTCCCATTAACACCGCTCCAGCTGCCTATAGTTATGCAGTCTGTATTGCGTTTTTTTTTATGAGGAGCTATCACATGAGCGTGTAAAAAAGATGAAGCCGCCTTTGTCCTCTGGCCAGGACGGCATTCCTTCGGTCCTATTGAAGGCCTATAGTGCATTATTTATCCCTATTTTCGTACACGATTTTAAAAACTGCGTAAAAACTGAAGTGTTTCCCTTCTTGTGGAAAACAGCACATGTTGTACCCGTACATAAGTCCGGTTCAAGAACAAGCGTCTCAAATTACCGGCCTATATCTCTTCTTTGTACATTTTCAAAACTCTTCGAAACAGCTTTGCACAAAATATTGTCTTTTAAGCTCAAACATTCTCTCATCCCTAGCCAACATGGTTTTATGGCGGTTCGCTCAACCACGATTAACCTTACTTGTTTCAGGTCAACTGCTGCTCAGGTCGTCTCTAATAGAGGCGAACGTGATGTAATTTACTTTGACTTAAGCAAAGCGTTTGATCTTGTAAATCACGACATGTTGCTAGCAAGGTTGTCAAAGCTTGATGTCCACAGTTCGTTACTTTTATTGCTCGAAAGTTACTTGCGTGATAGAATGTGTTTTGTCAGCTCGAATGGTATTCGTCTGCTGCTTATCAAGCTACGACGGGTGTACCTCAAGGTTCCGTTCTCGGCCACCTTCTGTTTTCAGATTTTTGGAATGATATTTCGGCTGTGATCCGTCACTCCTCCTTTCTACAATATTCAGATGGCATTACGATGTTTATAGAGGTACGAGACGAACGCGACTGTGTTTTGCTACAAAATGATGTATATGCTTTCGAAAACTGGTGCAATCAGAATGTCCTAAAACTAAATAGTTCTAAAACTAAAGTCGTGTCCTACACTCGAAAGACACATAATATTATATTCTCTTATGACATTCAGTCGGTTCTTTTGGCATGTGTGAATGAAATCAAAGTCCTTGGAGTTGTATTTGATAGCACAATACGCTTTTCGAGTCATGTTGACCACATTGTGAGCTCAGCTTTACGCACGCTTGGTATTACGTGCCGCATCACTAAAGAGTTTAATAACCCTAGTACTTTTGTCACACTGTACAGTGCTTTATGTCGACCACACGTCGAGTATGCCTCTGTCGTATGGAATGGAATCTGCGCGACAAATTCGGCTAGGATCGACCGTGTTCAGAATAAGTTTTCATGTATCTACAGACATCGTTCCTCGTCGTGCGATGCGTCTACCTCATACGATGATCCAGCAGTCCTAGTCCAACATACCTTGGCATTGCCCACCGTGCGGCCTAGGAGAGAACGTTCCCGATATCCTATTTCTCTACAAACGTATTCATGGAATCACTGACTGCACATCATTTATCTCAAATGCACGTTTGAAAATTCCCGTAAAAACTACACGGCAAAATGCATCCCTCTACAATGCTCGCATAACTAATCTTCACGACCCCGTGTCAAGAATTGGGCACACCTACAATTCCTCTTTTAGAGACAATATTGATATATTTAACAATAACACACCGGAGTTCATCAGAGCGCTAAAGTTCCTCACCTAAATTTTGCTTACAATTTCTTGCATTAATTAAGTTGCTCAGACCCAAATTTTATACTCTCGCTTTCCTTTCTTTCGCTATCGTGGTAGTATACTGTAGAGAGTTTATGTGACATATGTGATCTGTTTTAAGTGTTTTTATTGTTTACTGTTTGTTTGTTGTTTGTAGTGTTATGTTTCTCATGTTTCCTGAGTGCACCCGTACCAGGACCGCCAAGGTTGTTCCTGGGCACTTCAATAAAAAGATTGCTTGAATTATTATTATTATTATTATTGCTATCTTTCCACAATTATTATTATTATTATTATTATTATTATTATTGCTATCTTTCCACTTTTTTACTCACATATAATTGTTTCTCGTGCAATTGGGATAAAGTTCCATATTCTGACACAGTAAAATACCTTGGCATTCTCTCTGACTCTGATATGTCATGGAATTCGCATCTCACTAAAATCTCTGCTAAAGTTAGGAGTGTATACTATTTGCTCTATAACTTCAAAACATTCATCCCCCTCGGTCTGCGCAAGTGCAGAGCTTATTCGTTAACCCACACACATTTTCGCTATGGCATAACTGTATTTGGCCAATGTTCGAGACTATGGCACAAAAAAGTGGACGGTATTTTAAAAGGAATTTTGAAAAACGTGTGCTATGGCATGAGTTTTTGTAATTTAGATTTATTTCAAACTTTATTAATGTTGAACTTTTGATCTTTGTTCCTAGAAACACTATAGTCGGTTACAAGTGAAGAAGGTAGGAGAAGCTCCTCCCACGAGCGTGATGCGCCCATTTCAAATCTCTTCTCAGTCGGAAGAAGAGTTCACATGGAAGCGTTCCTTGTTCCGCTTCAATGAATTCCAATTTGTCTCCGATCGTACTTTGTAAGAAAGTCACCTTTGTATTCATTGGAGGGGTAACCGAGCACCGGAAAGCAGCCTTTGTATCCATCGGAGGGGGAAGCTAATTTCCGAAAGTCGTATTTGTTTCCATCGGAGGGGGAAAACTTTAATCTCCCTCTCGTGGCTTCCACAATGCTAAGTCAAAGTTGAAAGATAAAGCAAATATGAACAGAAAGGCAAGACCCTCCTCGCGCGTTGGCCACGACGTCACGGAAACGATGGGACGCTATTGGATGCGCAGGTGGCGGAGGGATATATGATATTTTCTTTGAGGGACATTTGCCGCTACCTTCTTAACCTGTAACCGACTATAGTGCTCTCTTACAACTGGAAGGACGACTTTAAATCTACTCACCCCGTCACGGAGCAATTGTTGAAAGTTCCACTCTACGCCGTCCCAACATGTTTTACGCGGCATGGGAAAAACATGCGTTCATTTTATGTCCCTAACATTTTCAATCAGTTACCACCAAGTCCCTAAAACCTTACTTCCGAAAAAAAAAACTTAGAAAAGAATACGCAATATATTTATTAACGAAGAAACTATGTGGTCATTAACTATATATTGTTTCGTGTTTTTTATTGCTTCGTGCAGAAACTATCTTCTCGTCTATCAACTATTGTTCTCATTTATTTGTATTTGAGTGGCGCACTCTAACGTCTTGCTACACGAGTAACTATTTTAGCTTCTGTGCAACACACGTTCGGGCTCATTTTCTGATACTATCTATTAATCTGCTGGACAAGAGCTTGATCCTTTGAAATTTGCCTTTTGATGAAGCGTGACTCTGAACTGGTACTTTATCATTGTCTTGTGTTTTTGTCTTTTTTCTTATTACTTTCTGGAACTTTCCTGCGAATCACGGTAACTTTTAGGTTCAGTCCCACAAGCCCTTGTTGGCTTAGACGAACTTGCCTTCTGCTCTTTTGAACTAACCCAACGTAAATAAATGAATTATTATTATTATTATTATTGATAATTTGTATTGATTATTATTATTATTTATTAAGACTTAAGACAAATACCACCCCGCCTTAGACACCACGCTCCATATTTCATTTGGCTTGGATAGTGCCGCTCCCAATGATCTCCCTTCACACAAGATTTACAACCTTGTTTCGGGGGACTACATAGGATTGTATCAGAATTTTTCGGAGGTAGATTGGAAACCAGTTTTAAAGTGTGAAGATGTAAATGGCCAAGTCGCTAAATTTGCCAAAATGATTCAGGATAGTATGGAGAGGTATATTCCGCTGAGGACAAACGGCACATCGAAGTCCCCTTATTGGTTTTCTGCTCAGTTGAGAGCTCTTCTGAGAAGAACACCATTTCTGAGGCCAGATTCACGAAGAGCTTCTTAGTTTACGGCAACTTAGCTAAGATGTTCGTAAGTTAAGAACATCGTAAGAAGAGGAGAAATCGGTATTCACGAACGCGTTCTTAACTGAGAGGAGGAAAGCGACGTTCTCGTACAGAAAAACTACACTCTTAGAAAAAAGGGTATGGATAGTCCTCCCTTAGGGGAGGAACGGTCTTGTAACCTATGTTCCTTTAGAAAGGGAGAAACTTTCGTCCCTGAAGCAGGGGAGCAAAGTTCCTCCGTCGCTTGCATCTCAATATGGCGGCCCCGAATCGAGCAAATCGAGCCCAATAAGGCTTGACGAGGACGCTACGTGTCTTGTACGGGACGAGAGGAGCAGCGAATAAGGGCGTAACACAAGCTTTCCGCGAACTCTGTTTATTTCCGAAGCCAGATTCCCCCCATAGCTACAGGAACTTGCGTTTCGAAAGCAGTTACTCAGTCTTCTCGTCGACAGCACTGCGATGTTAAACGGAGACAACCGATACCCAGATACTTCGCGCACTTTGTGTCTTGCCTTTGCTGTTCCTCGAATCACAATTCCTTCGTCAACCGCACATCACGGAGAAGGGCAAACTCAATCCGCGAAGCGAAACCAAAAGCGGCTCTCAAAAGAACAAACTCGAAGCCGCTGTTTATCGCGTAGCGTGAAAGAAGGTTAAGTCGCTAGCCACCAGATGGCGGGGTCAAGCAGAGTAATTGCAAGTAGCTAGGCTAGGTGGCGCTAGGTACCGCCCAATTCATGTTCTACAAAAATAATTTGCTTCTCTCAGGCCACTACTGCGCTTGGGGATCCTCCACTATACACACATTATGCTTATTACAAGCATCAGGTGAACATACATTGAGCACATACACGGCACACACAAATATCGATACAGCGGAACACCACACTAACCCGAACACTACGCCCGTGCTCTGCGTTTCCGTCTTTTATACTGGTCGTTTTGAACATACGGAACTTTTCGGTGACTCCCTAAGCAATACAAAATATTCCCAGCATGTTGATTTTTTCCCAGCAATGTCATACCTCTCAGAGTATCTTGAATAGCTCAGAGGATGAATCTTTTATTAAAAAGTAAACGCTCGATCATGCCGTAATTATTTGAAAGCCAATAAATCAAGCCGCTCTAATGCGGTTCGAAGCCATGAGTTTGTTTCCCCATACGGCACGTCGTAGCCTGTATTTCTATTGTTTTTTCTATTTGTGCTCTTCGCACAAAGCTGCAATTGCCGTCTTGAATTAATCTCTGTAGAGCGGATATTCACTCAGTTGGAAGTAATGCTTCACGGGCTGAGAAATCGCTTTTCAATCAACTTGAATGCAGTCAAAGCCGCGACTTGCGGCAGGTGTTAAGTGTACGGAGCTACGCCGTGGCGAGCCCGAAAACTTCTAGCGCTCATCCCAGCGCGCCACGGAGGGCACTTTCTCCAGGAACCGTAGTATATTTAAACAGCAAAATAAAGGGTAGCTTTTTTTTCGATTTTACCTACGATTGTTTTTAATGCCGAAATTCCATACTGTAAATATACGTACTTTCCGTCACGATTTCGTACTGTTCAGTCCTTGCCCCAGAGCACAATCGCTCTTCGGGACGAGACAATTCCGACAGTCACATTGGCCTCTGTACGATAGGAGCTTGTACTGTTCAGACCAGCGTTCCAACATGACTATCCGCACGTTGATCGATTGCACGTAATCCCTCAAGTGGTATTAAACTTTTTAATGTAAAGCGGGATGTCAACCTGCGACACCCCGCCCCCTCCGATCACGGCCCGACCAGCGGCATCAATGCCCAACAGTTTACGATCTCATCTTCTTGTTTCACCACTGATATGCGAACACACGGTCACATCGGCGGTAATTCCATACTTCTGTTCACAACCCACAACACTGCCATCACGATGTATTAGCTATATTGCTGACACGCACAAACACAGAACCACGTTGAACACCGGTTGCACTCGGCATCGGAAAAGAGAACCGAACCCAGGGGGGAAGGCACCCAGGCAGCAAAACCTGCCTGTCTTGGACGCAGTTCCTGCGGTTTCCATAACGTCGAAAACGCTGACACAGTTCCGCGTGGTTTCGCTACTGTAGTGACTGTAGTGCTGTACACAGTTTATCATACACAGTTTGCCCACTGTAGAATAAGCCGGTGGTAATCGCAAACCACGTGATCGAGGGCCTTGTGTGATTGAAAGTACATTGTTGAACTTAACTTATTACATATTATTCACACAATATAAATTATATTGATAACCAACTAATTCAAAAAGAGCGAAAGTTCCTCAAACAATTATTTAAACTCGTAAAAGCGCCCTCTCACCACGGATGGGGTAACTAACCACATTTTATGTTTCGTTTTTATTGTTTTGCTTTTTAAGATGGCGGCCCCATGGCATTTTGTATACCCGCTTCTCGCGTCCGCTTACGTTGTGTTTTCGCTATATTGTGATGTGCGCACCGCTGGACGACAATCACAGGTATTTTATTCACACAAGAGTTATTTCAAGCAGGCAAATGTTTATTTTCGCTCTACATAGTACAATTTATACGAAAACGTTACAAACAGCACATGCAATGATGCGGTTGCTGACGGGCATTAGCGAACAGACACGGTAGTACAAACAGCTTGAATCTTAGCCTTCAAGCTATGTGCATAAAAAAAGATAAACCTAAAATCAACAAACATAGTCTAAACAGGTAGAGGTAAAGTCGCGGTAAAGGTATTTCAAAATAGCTACTAATAAACCATGCAAAAAAAAAAAAAAAAACTGCACAGACGCGACAGTTTTACATAACGAATGCGATTACAAACCAGTAATGTGGAAAAGAATAAAGCTGTGTTTGGAGGTGCATTTGACCTGCCCGTCCTTTTCTCCGCCAAGATGAATGTTCAACACACCTGGGGGGCTATGTTCGACAAATATTTTGTTTCTCCTAAAAAGTAACAGAAGTGATTGAAGTGAGGATATTGCATCTGTTAGGTTAGAGGCTCAAATGATGGAAGTTCCCTTTTTCGTCATTTGAGCCACTAACCAATCAGACGCGATATCGTCACTTCCATCTTTTCCGTTTCTTCTCAGGAGAAACAAGACATTTGTCGAACATTGCCCCCCTGGTCAGTTTTCTGTGAGATATGTTGGATCTAGCCAGTCAATTTCTTCAGCACAATGTTTAGCTGTTAGGTTCGATGACAGCGCGCCTTTACAACCCTCCGTCTCCTGATCTGCCTAACGGGGTTACTGGCCCTTCGATAGAAATATCACCTATCATCGACAAACTGTAAGCACCTAGAATGCCACTTTCTGACTAGCATCACCATCGAACATTGTCGTCCATGGAAGCAACCTCCTGGCTGAGCATTCTTCACTCGTCGGCCTCGCCAACAACCTTACCTAATCCCGTTATTGCTCATCACTGGTGATGTACACCTGCCGGCAATATGAAGGTGAACACCTTACCTGGATTCTTGCCTGTTTTACGGCTCCCTAAAGCTATATTAACTCTCAACGTCGCAAATGGTACGTGGCTTGGGGTCTGAACTTTGCGTTCTGGCCCTCTTCTGGAACAGATTGTTCCAAAACTTGCAGGAGCCTCAAAAACGAGAAGAGGGCTGTTCACCTTCATATCGCTCACGGGTGTACCTTCAAACTCTGGCTCACGCCCAACCTGCCCCTGGTGTTCCCGGTCTGTGTTCGACAATGTCGCCACTCTCCAATGCAACGTTTGTGATTTCACTAGAAATGCGAAGATGTATCTCTCGCTTTTGTATCAATGCCTCTCCTCATTATCAACTGAGTGGCTTTGTGTAACGTGCCAGCTCCAACCCCTGGCCAATGAACTCTTTCCATCTCCTAAGCAGCACGGAGTCCCTGCGTACCCCCCCCCCCCCCCCCCCCATCATCGCCAGATCTACCAAGTAGTTCTCTGACCCGCCTCCGGCGAGCGACAACATCAGCAACGTTCACCGTTCGCACGACAACTTCGCGTTTGGCATAGTTGTCGTGCGAAAAGTGCGCAATCGGAGTCTACAGACTCCAATCACGTTTGGTTTTCCAACGTTTGCTTCTTAAAGAACAACCTTCCCGACTTTAAAGCACAGAAGTAATCTTTCCCGAATACAATATTTGCTGTGTGCGAGACATGGCTGGACGCCCGTCTTTGGTGGGTAATTAATGGACAATTAATCAATCTCACACAGTTTTCTTTATTCCAGCAAGACCGTCCGTCCTTGGGGCGAAGGCGTCCGTCCTCGCCATGCCAAAACACCTGCCCTGCCAACGTCTCGACTACCTCACCCCTCCGGGGTCTAGAAGCCATCTTTGTCGAGGTATTTTGCAAACATCGCAAGCTTCTTCTGGTGTCTACCTACTGCCCACCCTCCCTCCGTGAACAATCGTACGCCCTCCTCCAAGAGAGCCTACAGCGCGTCGACCCCAGCAAGTTCTCTGAACTGTTCATCTGATCCACTCGATGACATGCTGTTAGACGTATCGAAAACTGTTGGCCTCACCCAACTTCATGATGCCTCATTCTACATTTCTAGAAACAGTAATGCTACATTCCTCGACCTCGTCCGCACCAATAATCCCACCTTATCCTACCGCTGCACAGTGAAATCCAGCCTGCCAGGCAATGATCGCAGTGCTCTCCTCACCAATATTCATTGCTCAGCCCCTAAGCGAGGTCATCAAGCCAAGAATTTGCAGCAGTTCTAAAAAACCGATTCCCCTCATCTCAATCAGCTCATCCACCCTGCTTCCTGGTTCATCGTGTTTGATCGCCCATTGGCTGACGAGGCTGACGACCTCTCGCTCAACATATCAGCAATTCAGCACAAATGTGTTCACCCTAAGGATCAACAGGAGGCACGGCAGCCTTCCATGGATGACAAAGGAGATTGCAGTCTTAATCAGACGTAAACACTGGCTATTCAGAAAAGCACCTCTAAAACCCACTTATCTCAACCAAGCCCACCAGGCACGTACCGAAGTCAAGCATCTCATTCATATCTCCCATAATGATTACCTACAGCAACTAGGAGCAAAAGCAACCTGCCAGTCCAAACTCTTGGGCATGTTTTCACTATAAAAAAAAAGTTCCATGCGCTGGTCTTCACACATCACGGCGGGCCCTATTCTAATCTTGACGACATAGCAGAGCTCTTCTCTTACCACTTTTCTCAGGCTGCAGCATTACTTGACCCTACCACACCTAACCTTTGTCTCACCCAACCCACAACTCTGCCAGTCAAGGCCACACCAGCAACTACACTCTCTTCCATAGTCATTCTTCAAAGTGAAACCTACGAAGCCCTTGCCTGTGTCAACTCCTCTCAACGCCCTGGACCAGACAGCCTCCACCCTGCATTGCTTAAATCCTGTGCTGGCCATATCTCCTCCATCCTCACTCGCCTCTTCAACGATTTTCTCTCCCACAGCTGTTCCTAAATCCTGGAAAGTTGCGTCAGTAACGCCTTTCAAAAAGGGACACGGTGCCCCCTCAAGTCTAACATCCACTCATACTGACCAATCTCCATAACCTCCATCGTTTGCCAAACAATGGAGCCCCCACCAATACGGTTTCCGCCCGGCAGGAGCTGCGAATCGGCCCTTGCAGCTTTCACCCATGCACTCAGCACCAGCCTCGACAACCGAACTCCGTGCGAGATCGTCCAGTTAGACTTCAGAAAGGCTTTTAACAGCGCAGACCACAGCTTGCTCCTATCCAAACCCCAGCGGATGGGAATCTCCGGAATGAGGAATCAAAAATTTACTTTTTCACAACACTACCTTATTCTTCAAGGGCTCTTTTCGTGATTTAGCACAAACTGGAAACACTACTAATAGGTAGGGTGTTCACTGAGCTAGGTTATGTGTGCCATTGCGTGTCATAGGGGCTTTGAGCAAACTAATTGAAGAACACTTTGTCCAAACTCAAGAGAAAAAAAATCTTGTTCTTGACCACTGGCTAACACAACAAGATGGCAGCAACTGGTTAGTTGTTTTCTTCCGGTGACTTCAGAACGAAGTCTACTGGCACGACAACCAGCTGTGGTTGTCGTGCTGATGGGAACAGTTCCAGTATTCAGGAGCTTGAAGTTCCAATTGCCAGAACTGCTCCACAGCTTGTATGCCAAATGCTGAGACCACTCGTAAAAAGCAGGACTTGATCTAAGTCGTCCTCATAGTTTGCAACCTGGTTCGCAACTTGCAACTGCATAAGGTTTTCCTTCTCAAGTGTCTCAAAAAAACCGGAAACTACTATGCATCAGCGGTATCCCAGAAACTCTTTTTCAGATTAATGACTTGAAAGGGGTTTTCAAAACAGTTCTCCCTAAGACAGATCATGATGAGGAAGAGCTAGAGCCCTCCCAGCCACTGTTTTTTCCCAGATATGCAGAACTGCCGTTAGTGCACTTACCCAACCATTTACGCAGTTTGTCATATGACGAGTTGCAGAATATTGTCAAGTGATCACTTGTGGCTGCGACATTCATAATTGCATAAGAGATCATAGAATAGATGCCAGAACCCTCATGGGGAATGTTATGCCGCAATGTCGATTTCGGTGGCCACATTACAGCTATAATCTGTTTCAGCCCAATTTGACAAAGAAAAAACACTGCCGCCCTTTGGAGCTAATCAGAGCAACGAAGAAAGTTTTGTGAGAGCTCTCCGTAGGAGTATACTCCCACAATATGTTGTCCCGTCTCTCAGCTAAATGTTCCAATTGTCTCGTTTGTGTCGTAGCTTTAGTACCGCCCTGTAAGGTGCAGAAGGATGAGTCAACCTAGTTCCAGTAACAGTTCACCTCAAGTACGAATACGAACAGCAAATGCTCATGCCACCCAAGGACGAGGGTCGACAAATTTCCCAGCGTACGGTCTCCGATTTTCTTCTTGTGGGCCAGATGATGAGCTGCCTCTTGAGTTTTCTCACTTCATCCCCCTGGTTACTGATGGTCCTTGTCTCTGGTGTCCGGCCCTTGCAACTTGCCTCTACACGTTTGTCGCCCTCGTGGTATTCCCTTGGATTCTCCGAGGAACCATCGTACTGGAACAGGAAAGTAACAGCATACAGTGAATGGACGAAGTGAGACACACCTTATACTCGGACAGATCCAGAAGTATGTTTTGGGAGGGGGAGGGGGGGGGCAGACAATTTGTAAGGATACTATTCTCCCCTTCTTTTGTTTGCACCAAGGCGGTCCAACCATGTCGAATTGCCCTCTGAGAAGGGGGAGGGGGGGCACGACTTTGGAGCGAAGGGGCGGCCAAGGGGCCGCCCCGTCGCCCCTTGGCCGCCCCGTCGGGGGAGAACCAAGGGGGGCGACGTCGTCGCCCCTTGGTGAGGGAAAGAACCAAGGAGGGGCGACGCGGGGCGGCTGCCCTCGTCGCCCCCCTTGGATCCGTCCCTGCTTATGCTTCTAAATTAGATAAGTACTGTGGGTCTTACTGCATGACGTGCCAAGCGGGGATAAATTATGTCTGGAGCTTGACAGGGGGAGGGGGGGGGGGGGGGGTCTCGACGCATGCTGAACGACAGGTGCCAGATGCTGCCATACCTACAGGGTATCCTGAGGAGAGAGAGAAGACAGGTGTGAGTCCAGGAAATTGGCATGTTTGAGCAACAATTTTTTTCGGGGTACCTTCCCGTTAATTTCCTTCAAGGGACATCCATCTGACTAGTTAATTCAGAATTATGTTCAATGTTCAATGTAGCTTAGCCTGTTTGCAAATATATAACTGGTAAATTCACTTTTTATAATGTTGCGCTTGTTTTTTGTTTTTTTTTATATGTTATACTATGATGCCAACTTCTCTTTTATGATTTTACAGATTAGCAAATCCCAGGTTCGGTCCTGATCCGCGTCATTTGCCACGATATTTAAATTTTTCCAGTAAAGTGGTGTGAAATCTTCGATACGTGGAGGTTGCGCGTGAACAAGCCATTCATTACGTTCGACCGTTCTACATGTCACGTCCGACGTACATACGCCTCAGAAATTAATAGAGTCACATACACTGCGTTGGAGAAAAGACGATCGCGCCATGACCTGACGCGAAGGATAGCATGAGCACTTTTAAATGTTTGCACTCACCGGTAACGAACTTGAAGCAGAATCCCGGAATCTCGAACGGCGAAGTGAGTCCCCGGCTTTTTGGCTTCTTGCCTGAGCAGGCCCATTTAGAACACATTCATAGCGTGATTCGATAACTCACGTGACATTAAAACGCCAAGCGAGGATCCAACCGAAAGGGAAATGTACTAGAAGAGAGAAATTTGCAGAACAGCAACACCGACAACACCGACAACGCGACCGGCGACGTTTAAAAACATGGCTTCGGTTAGGGCAATGAACTTTTAAAGCTAACGGTAACTGCTCGATTTTTTCTTTCCATATTGGTTTATTATTATAACCTAGCTTATTATGTTTTCTAAAAATATTAACATTAACGCACTCAATTTAGTCAATTGCGATTCTTTTTGACCCTGTTTTTTTGTTTGTTTTTGTTTTACACCTTCAGTTGTCGCCATCCGGCTTGAGGAGCGCTGTGTATGCGCGATTACCGGAAGTGGCCTTGAGTGGGACCACTGGTTATGATTTCACTGTGGTGCTGTAGTTCCGTGCCGCGCGAGTCCCGCAATCCGGAGACGGCCATCCCCCAGTGTACGTGGCGCTGCTGGCACTGCTCCGGAACTTCGCTGTTTCTAGCGGCTTCGTTTGCTCGTTTGATAAAATTAGTGATAAAAACGTCAATGCAACCGAAATGTTTTGCACGTTTAAACTAGAAGAGGGAGTTACAGGCGGCCTTCGCTGCCGCTGAAGCTCAATCAACTCAACAGCTATTTATTAAACAACGTGCACGACCTACTCGAAAAAAGAAACCGAAATCTTGCTCCCGTCTGCCTGGAGGAGGAGAAAAAAGTTTCGTTCCTCCACTTTTCTCGGGTCCGCTTGGGGGCGCGTCGGTAGAAGGGAGGAAGACGCGCTGTTGCTACTTTTTTCCTCCATTTTTTCTTAGAGTGTAGAACTTACCGGTGCTGTTGCTATGTCGACGGCGTCTTCGGCAGCATGAACAACCAATCAGAGAGCTCGGCATGGTTCGGAGCCGTTCGGAGCACGTGGATTTTTCATAACAAACACAGGCGGCCTTTCTGCCACCGCTGGTCTGGGGTCGTGTCCGCGCAGTGATATGTCGACGCTAACACGATTTAAACGCTCCCGAATGCCGAGACCAGAACGCGTAACCGCCCCCGTTGACTGCTACGAACTCGATCGCTACGAAGTCAACACAACTGTCATCGTTGGTAAAAGACGGCCCGCAGTCGTTTGCTAAGCGACGTAGATGGAAACAAATTGCCGCGGCGTTTTTCGCGGCCTCGGAGATGCAGGAGCGAGCCGACGTTTACGTAAGATACGTTTGAAATACGAGTGTGTCAGCGAGAGCCACGTAATACCTCTGCACACTCGGAGCGGACGCGCGCGTTTGATCCAAGTGCTGGAATCGCGTTGTTGGACCGCGAATTGATAAGCGCTTCGGGACCGATCCTTTACAATTGCAACTCGATGCTGACGTAACACATGGCAAAGAAAAGTTAGACCGGCATTGCGACCCACGAACTAGCGATCGAGAGTGAGATGCAGTCGTGTCAGAATAAAAATGGAATACTAATAACAAAGCGTACATACCGTGTTGCGATGGTAATCCACACGGCGTTTATTTGAGCTCGATATCACACAAAACAAAGATATAGAGTCGATGAGAGCCCCTTTTCGACGACAGCGTTCGTCACCGCTGCCTCGGAAAACAAGGAGATGACAACAAGTGGAAGAGATTGACCTCTTAATCTAAAACTGAGGTCAGCGATCAAACTATAATACGGGAAGGGTTCACAATAGTCGCGCGGACATATTCCATTCAGCACACCAGCCGGTCGTGGGCAGACGGTCTTGGCCAAGGTCCAAGGACCGTCAGAGCACCGCCATCACCGCTGCGCCGAGTCCGAGTGCCTGTTAGGCCTATTTGCCGTGAATCGTCGCCGTTGGAGCTTTTCCCGGGTGTTTGTGGATCCAGCGTTCTTGTTCGTCGTGGTCTGTTTCAAGTACTTTTTACTTTTTTCTTGCTGCTTCAAGTCGGGACACGTGAGAAGCTCACGTAGAAAAATAAACGTCCGCTGGTGTTCGCGACCCAGAAACTGAGCGACGCAGTCGGCCATGCTGATTTGATCGTAAGAAGTTCGTAAGACAGCTTCGGAGCTGTCGTAGGATTTCGTCGTAACCTGCGCAAAACGTACGAAAATTTTGTTTCGTAAATACGAATTTGTTCTTAAGTTTTGCCTTACGAACATTTTTGGCCTAAGATCATTTCGTGGATCTGGCCTCTGTATCGGAAGTTTAAGAATACCGGTCTAACAAAGTGGGAAATTGAATTTAAGAGCTTCAAGAAAGAGCGTGTCAAAATCCCAGAAAGTTTCGGCAGTACGTTGGTTCGCGTGCAAAAAAACCAAATGGAGCGAAGGTGATCGTTCTAGACGGTATCGCTGCGAAAGCACAGCAGAAATATTTGCAGATCATTTCAAATCGGTTTACAGCGATCACGTAGGCGCACTCTATTATGACTCCTATTCGGCTGGGTTCGTTAACATCCTTGGCTCGATCTCAGTCATCGAGGAAGCTATTGAGAAGTGCATTAAAAAAATAAGACCAAATTTGTTAGCTGGTCACGACGGAATACTTTCCGCTTTAGTTAAAACATATTATCATCTATTCAGCCCCATGTTGTGCGAGGTATTTAATAACTCATTAAAGACGGGCGTATTTCGAGACATGTGGAAGCTCGCTGTAGTTGTTCCTGTGCACATGACGGGAAAAAGCGAGGACGTATCTAATTATAGGCCTATCTCCCTTCTGAGCTCCTTCTCTAAGCTTTTCGAAACAGTTGTCCATAAATCTCTCTCGTTCAGAAACCTCTTAACTCCCAAACAGCATGGCTTTGTTCCTGGCGGGTCGACAGCAACTAATGTGGTCACTTTCATGCGAACCGCTTCACGTGTCGTGTGTAAGCAGGGCGAAATCGATGTAGTTTATTTTGTTTTGAGCAAGCCCTTTGATCTAGATGATCACAAAATCTTGCTGGCTAAGCTTTCTCACTATGGTGTTGGTGGGGAATTGTTCGAATAGTTTAAGAGTTCTCTATTGCACAGGAAACGTTTTGACCGAGTTAATTACACTGCCCTTCAGTTCCTACAAAACAAACCCTGGGGTGCCCCAGGGATCTGTTTTAGGCCCTCTTTTATTCTCTATTTTTGGGAACACTGTCTCTTTAGTTCTTTCAGATTCGTTATTCCTCTAGTATGCGGATGATATTAAAAAATACTGAGAAATTCAAACTACTGAAGAGTGCGCAAGGCTGCAGACCGACGTCAACTCATTCAACATTTGGTGCAAAAAAAAAACAAGCTTCGTCTTAATTGTTCAAAAACAAAAGTAATGCCATTTTCACGTAAAATGCAAAACGTATGCTTCCATTATAGCATCGACGGAGAATTATTGTCCCGTGTAACAGAAATAAGAGATCTCGGTGTTGTGTTTGAATGAAACCTGCGTTTTGATGTTCATGTGGGGAAAATGATTAGTGCATCCTTGCGAGCTTTGGCAGTTGTGTATCGCGAGACTACAGAATTCACCAATTCATGCACTTTTATTACCCTTTACTGGTCACTCAGCCGTTGTCAGCTAGAACATGCGTCGGTAGTGTGGAATGCCATCTGTAAAACTAATTCTCTCAGAATAGAACGTATACAACAAACATTTATTTGTGTTTCTTAACACCACTATTTGACAAGTGATGACCATTCGTTGAACTACGAGGCTCTGCTAAAGCGTTTCGAACTACTTGGTCTGTATCGTCGCCGTGAGAAGGCGGACTTGTTATTTTTGTTTAAGACCCTGCACGGCTCTATTGATTCTTCAGGTCTTCTATCGGAGTGCGCTTCAGGATACCTAGACTGGCTACAAGGCTTAATTCTTCATTTTTTATACCGGTAACATTTAGTACTATATTATTGATCACCAGGTTAATGGAAAGTTACAACGGGTACGCAGAAAAACTTGATATTTTTTATTCTATCTCAAACAAGTTCGGTCATTCGGTTGAGAGTAGGTTCGAGCTAATGCTGTCCTGAAAAGTATTTTTTCTTGTCAAGCGAGTAATGCTTCGTTGCTTTAAATATGAGCCTATAACATTTAGCTGTCATGAAATGCCAACGCGCTAATCTTCTCTCTTTCTATGCGTGATGAAATGTTTTGCTTATGTGTTCTTATCTAGTTGTAATGTTTCTATGTTTTACTCGTCTTAATCTGTGTATATGCGACATATGTATGTGTCATTTTAGTAAGTGTTTGAATATGTCGGTGTGCCAGCAACAAGACATTATGGTTGTTTCTGGGCACCAAATAAAATATTGATTGTTTGAAAATAATGAGTAATTATTATCATTAATATTTGATATTTAATATCTCTCCGATCTTTCTTTTTGTTTTTAGGTTGTCATCACATAAGCCTTTAGCTGGCTTTGATGTGCCCATACTTATAACATTTTATTCCGATGGGCAAAAACAAGTAATATTAATAATAATAATAATATAGTTTATTGCTGCCAGCAAAGAAAAGTTTAGTATTGGAGATGCATCAAAGCCAATAAAAGGCTTGTGCAACGCCTCCCTCAAAAAAAAAAAAAAAACGATATTTAGCTGTGTAGCTACGGAAAATACAGTAGTATAAAACAGACAAAAAAGAAAAAGGTAAACACAATTCCATGAAGTTAGTCACTCTAGTTATAAAGTGAAGATTCTACGCGACAAGACATTATGCACAGACTAAAACGGAAATCAAGAGCAATTTGAAAGCAAAATGAAATACCACAAAACTGGAAGATATGTGAAAAATAAAATTCACAGAAGGTGTTTTCTGTTAAAATATCCTACAACAGCAGAATATTCATTAATGTTCCAGAAAGGCAGGCGGTTAAAAGTGGCCCACATTGCTAAGCAAAATGCGTCTACAATATAAATAAACAGGATAGAGACCGAAACCAATCGTTTCCTATTAAAACGAAATACCTGTAAGCATCTTTTTAACTTTGCCCAAGGATGTTTGGTTTAGAAGTTCAGGTGGTAAAATGAGAAAAAAATATATGGCACATAGAACGCACGCGTACTTTCGCCATAACGAGTGCGGGAAAGAGGTATGTGAAAAGGGTGCGTATGTCGAATACCACGCAAGGGTTGGCATGAGATTTTGGAATCAGAATTCCAAAAGTGCTGCAACATTACTGAATGAACATAAACGGTTTAGAATTAGGTAGTTGCAAACATTCGAAAAGATTAGCGTTGTCAGGTATTTTAAGTTTATTATAATCATAATAATAATAATACATTAATATTAATAATTCTTGATTATCAGAAGAAGTCTTGGGTTTTTTACGTTCATTTCGATTGATTGGTGCCAGATATCTTGTGTTACTATTATTCCCAACGACCTGAGTCACCTGGCAACGTCTGCCAGTCTACGCCAAGCAGAGCAGGTGTGTGGTAAACAAACAGTTTGCTGAAGTAAACAAAAAACAAATAAACTGACCCCTTTCCCTCAAGAGTAGCGTGGATTCGATCGTCCACCTTCCGGCGAAACTTAATGAGCTGCTTTCGTTCAAATCCGCTGTACATACCATGAAGAAATCGATCGATGACGTGGTGAAGTCAATCGATTTGTTCTCAAAGCAATATGACTCCCTGCTGAAGTATGGGACTGCAAATGATGTTGTTATTAGGGAGCCGAAATCCGAGGTTGGGTCTCTGAAGTCCTCCTTGTCGGTGCGGTCTGATGAGATCCAACGACTTTTCTCTGAGCTAAATAAATCCGAGCAGTACAGTCTTCGATCGAATCTCGAGATTCATGGCCCTCCGTGCAACCGTAACGATGCCTTCCATCAATGCTAGTTGATATAGCAGAAACCGTAGGCATCTCCGAATTCCGTTCTTTGGAAGTTGATGCCATTCGCCGCTTGCTCTCTTTGCGTGGTGCCATCCCCGGCATTCTTGTGAGGTTTCGCATTACGATCACTAGGGACCGCTGGTTAAGCCGCCGTACCTCGCTGGGTTCTCTTGGACGCGAACAGTCGCTGCCGAGACTTTTCTTTTAATGAGAATCTCCCACGAGCAAAAAGAGAGCTCTTTTGGAAGTCCCGACCAAAATACAACGAGAAGCAATATCGTTATATTTGGGTGAAAAATTCCGACATCTACACTGAAAAGACGGGACGTGCCCGTCTCGTGCGCGTTAAATGCGTCAATGACTTGGAGCTCATTGTATAGAGCCAATGGCCTTCACATTTTTGGACTGCCAAGATTTCACTTCCATTTTGTGTCATTTTTACTCCACGGTTAGTGGGTTTGCTCTCTTTCACACTAATATTCGTAGTGTCACGAAGTATCGGGACCAATTTTGCATTGCCACCAACTTTCTGAAAGATCTCCCTTTAGGCTTGGGTTCTAACTGAGGTAAATGTGCCATCCACATCCGTCAGACAATTTTTCCTTCCAGGATTGCGATAATTTTCCCGTACCCGTTCGGGTACGACAGTTGGAAGTATCGTAATATTTGTCAAAGAGTCATGGGTTACAGAAATTTGATACATTTGCTCACGCAGAGTGTATCGCCTTAAAAAGTTCTAACTCATTAAACTCGGTTACATTACTTACCGGCTATCGCCCTTCATCTGATAGTGTTACGTCTTTCTGTGTTGAACTCAGATAAAGTCTGGCTGACTTCAATCTCGCATAGCAGCTTTTCGTACACGGCGACATCAACATTGACACTCTAAGACCTCCAAATACAACCGTGTGGGACTGCCTCAATATCCTTTCATAATTCGGTCTTCACGGTACTATGCAAGCTCCTACCAGGGAAGAATTTTTAATTGGCATTTTCTTTCTGCCTGTCTTGATCACATCAATGTACGAGCTTAAGAACTTTTAGTTAAATATGCTGTGATTTCACACAAACTTGCCGACCATTACTTCACTGCGTTAAATTTAGTTTCAAATACCGCTTAAAAAAAAGTTGTCCGTCGGAACTTATTCGGCAAAATAATTTCTAGTAATGAGTCCGACAACTTAATGCGATTTTCCAATCAAGAGGTGTTTTACTCGAAATTTATACATTTATGACAAACTTTTACAGGGCTCAGTAAAAAAAATTAGTTACAGTAAAAAAGCGTCACGCGGAACACTTGCGGTTGAGCAATAACATAATCGCCGCAGTTAAGTACAAAGAGCTCTTGAGGATGCGTTGCCGCCGCTCTCCCGATAACGTTGATCTTCGAATCAAATTCGAAAATGAACGAAGCCAGGTATCCAGACTCATTCGCTCAGCCAAATTAAGATATATTAAACAGATGCGCGTTGATGCACGTTCCGATTCCCGCCTCACTTTCTCTGTCGCGTTAACGAACTGCGCGGTGAGCACAATGCGAAACATCCTGTTGATGATACGATTGGAAAGTATCTTCCTGGTAAGAAACATTACACGGCTAATTTTTTTCATGCTCATTTCGGAAATACGTCATGTGTCTCACGAGACAGTGACCATTGTCACTCAGCGGCATGAAAAACGTTTATCCGCCTTGCTTCCTGAAATAAGTGAGAAAAAATTATATAGTGGTGCTATGTAGTTTCAAGCCTGGTTTATCTCCCGGTATTGATGATATGCGGGTGGCGGATTTGCGTAGAAACTATAAATATCTGAAGAGTCTAATCCTGAATATATTAAACGGTATTAAAACGTCCGTTAATATTCCTGAAGATCTTAAAACAGGAACCGTCAGGCCCTTATATAAAAATGGAGACCATGGCAAAGTCGATAGTCATAGTCCAATCTCCATCTTGCCTTCATTGGCGAAGCTCTTCGAAAAATACATTTTCTTGATAATGACAGCTTTTTTAGGTAAATTTTGTATTTTGTCGCCACAGCACTACGGCTTTAATACGGAAAATGGCACACAACTTTTACCTGAAGATTTTTCCGATTTGCTTCATAGTGCGTTCGAACACAACCTTTTCACATATGCGATTTCTTTGAACGTGTCTAAGGCTTTCGACCCCGTGTCCCATAAACTTCGTTTAAGTAAACTATACACACTTGGCTTCAGATGCCCTTTTTACGCATTGCTCGAGAACTTTTTGTTAAATGGTACGCAGCTCCTCTTCACATGTAAAATTTATAGCGCAAAAATTTCCCTTAACGATGGCGTTCCTCGGGGCTCCATATTGTCGCCTCTTTTGTTTAATATTTATGTCAACTACTTTCCTCAGGTGGTGAGGTTCTGTAAACTACTTCAATACGCCAATGATACGGTTTTGTTTTCCAGTCATATACGTTACCCTGATGCCGTTGACTTGCTTCGATTAGATGTATTACAGATGATGGATTGGTTTTCGGAAAATGTCATTCGAACCAATGCAAAAAAGAAAAAAAAAAAACTCAACTGATATGTTCGTGTAGCCTGCTAAAATCAATTATCTTAAACAAGCCTCTTTTTTTTTTTGCACGCGTCAAATTGTGTATCTTGCAAATGAGTTCCAATCAACGATGTCAACACCGCAAAATAATTAGGAATCTATTTTGATTGTGATCTATCATGAAACTCTCACCTTTCCTAAATCTTTAAAAAGTTACGAGCAGCTTCCTGCACCCTCTACACTCTAAAAAATGCCTGCGCGTCTACTTATCCGCAAAACACCCAAAGAGCCCATCTCTGCGATCTACGAAATCAGCTCAGCAAATGGTGTAGCGGAACATACGTTTAAACCTAAAAATGAAATCTGCGCTGTGGCATTACGCAATGCAAAGCGTCACGCTTGCATTGCGTCATGCCACAGCGCAGACTTAATTTTGAGGTCTAAACAGATGTTCCGCTTCATCATTCGCTGAGCTGATTTTGGAGATCGCAGGGATGGGCTCTTTGGGTGTTTTGCGGGTAAGTACACGTGCAGGCATTTTTAAGAGAGTACAACCTGCGAATATGTCTTCCGATATACCAACGAGAGGTCTTCTGGTGCTTGGGCTCCAGCATGGCATACTTCGGTATGGAATAACTGTGTTCGGACAGTGTATGGGCCAATTAGACTCTAAAGTGAACTCTTTATTTAGAGACATTTTGCGAAGCGTCGTATATGGTTCGAGTCTCCAATCATCTGAGAACCTGTTTAATGACCCATCTCTACCACTCTTTCCAACACAATTTTAGCAAACTAATTATCAGGCACTATTGGGATAAGAATTTTAAAAACCCCAAAAATGTATGTTGGACCCTTCGAGATCCAACATCGTTTACACCGATGCGCATCAACACACATTTTGGGAAATGCTTTCGCCTATATTACGCACCTCCCATTCTTAATAACCTTCCCTCTGCTATAGATGATGTCACATCTCGATGAGCTTTGAAACGTCCACGGAAAGCTTTTTGTACCGGCATGTAATGTTGTATTCATGTGCTGATGCAAATGTTACTTTGCTCTTTTCACTCTCTGTGAACTCTGTGCATTGTGCCATAGTGCTCTGCCTGTACATATTCCCGCCCGTCACGTTTCTCGCTCTCTGCTTGTACATATTCTCTTTTGTTACGCGTTCTGGCTCTCTGCATTTTTTATTTTGATTTATTTGTGTATTGAATTTAATATTTTAAGGAATGGCCTTACACGCCTTTATTGCCTTTGTGGATTTGATGGTCCTGCCATTGTACATTGATATACTTAGAGCACCTGCAATGAATATATTATTATTATAATTATAATTAATAATTATAATAATGTTATTATTATTATTTAAGAGAGGAAGAACAAGCCCCCGAGAGCGGTCGATTTCTTCGATTGCTCTTTGCATTTTAAGGAGAAACGAAATTATTTAATGCCCATCTACAGTCATCAGCCATTCGAGACTCAAGAAAAAGCCCATGGAACTTCACGAAAACTGTCCTCAAGGGGACCAGCGTTTTCATTGGCTCTAGTTCTCGGGAAGGCTTGAGAGTATCTAAACCAGACTTGTACACGTTACTGAAAAATAGTAAGGAATTACATTTACAATTACTCATGGCTAAATTGTAATTTATTACAATTACAATTACCCTGCCATGAAAGTAACTGACCGTTACCCCCAAAAGTAATCCGTTACTTTCGTGGCGTTACTTTTAACATTATTGTCCACAAGTAAGAAACAAAGGGAAGAGGGTTATTCAAGTTCTTATTGTTGCCACCTGTTTCATTTAATGACCTTGAGTATTTTGAGCAACAGCTGGCTTCCGAAAGTCTCGTCAGACATTTTGCGTTATTTCTTATTCAATATGTCGACTGCTACGCTGAACACCATTTGAGCTGAGGCACTGGATGGGAGTGCAATGTTGTTCCTCACGAATGCTTCATGCTCTGCATTGAGCTTTTGCAGCGAAGCAGGTACTATTTACATCGAAGGTAGAGCAAAGCTTCGTCGTTGCAGCCGTTGCCTGCTATTCAAGAGATTTAGTAGATCTTTCCGATACCTCCGATACCCGCGATAACGGTACCCAATAATGATATGATGCATACGCAAAGACGGCGGCGAAGTATCGGATATCGTTATCGGAGTCATCGGACCGGTCTACTAAAATTCTCCATTGTCTAAATCGCGAAGCTGTAGAAGCCATCAATAGCAAAACATAGTTGTAACAGTAAGGTGATAATTAAATAATAAATAAGGTTTGGCTCGATATTCTTCTTCCTTTGGTTCTGAACAGTTCGAGCCTCACTTGAGACGTTGGTGAATAAAAAAGTTTCCAGTATATAAATATAAGTAATAAAAAAGTCACCCATAACAATTAATTAGACCGTCGGTTAAAACAAAGAAATGTAAACGCACGTTCGCCGTGTGTACCTTTCTTGGCGCCTTTCAAAAACGCACGGAGCACGAACCGACTGCAGTTTACTCCGGTGTTCTCCGACGTCCGCTGATGCCACGGGCAGCGAAGGGTGCTAAGTAAGCCGCGCTTCACTCACTTCTCAAGCCCAGAATATCAAGTCTACGTCAGCCACCATTATGTTTTATTTGTAAAATATCGGCTTGAGAAGAGATGCTTCCTAAAATATTAAGGTGGGCTAGTTGGATATGCATTTTCGAAATAAATAGCGCGAAGGTCAGTTTGTTCTTGACCTTCGCGCTATTTATTTCGAAAGATGCGTCCTGCTGGGGCAAAACAAAAAGAAGAAGAACGGAAGGCTATTACCATTTTATAAGTGCTCGTAAAAAGCGGACTCACAAAAAGGGTAGGGTAGACGAAGCGTTGTCTCGTGTTGTGACATCATGAAAATGGTCGAAGTCACTACAACCGAGAAGGACATTGTTAATTCTTTTCAGTGCACTTACCGCCTCGAGCTTCTCGAAGAGGCGCACAATCACTTGGTGTCCTCCTCTCTCCGTCTTCGATCGCAAAGAAAAAACAAAGGGACTAAAAAGTGAAAGCCGTTTACAACCCCCTGTAACGACCAATTAGAGCGCAGCTCTTGAGGAGGAGGAGGGTAGGGTACCGGGGGGGGGGGGGTCAACTGACCGGGGAAGGGGGGTCACGTGACGATGCCGATGATGTCATCACTGACGTCACTGATGACGTCATCAGTGACGATGACGATGCGGATACCGATAACGTCATTAGTGACGTCACTGATGATGTCACCAGTGATGATGACGATGACGATGAGGATGTCGGTGACTTCATCAGTGACGTCACTGATGACGTCATCAGTGATGATGACGATGACGATGCGGATGCCGGTGACATCAGTGACGTCACTGACGACGTCATCAGTGATGATGACGATGACGATGACGATGTCAGTAACGTCATCAGTGACGTCACCGATGACGTCATCAGTGATGATGACGATGACGATGCCGATGTCAGTAACATCATAAGTGACGTCGCTGTCGACGTCATCAGTGATGATGACGATGACGATGCGGATGCCGGTGACGTCATCAGTAATGATGACGATGGCGATGCGGATGCCGGTATCGTCATCAGTGACGTCACTGATGACGTCATCAGTGACGATGACGATGACGATGCGGATGCGGGTATCGTCATCAGTGTCGATGACGTCATCGGGGGGTCACGTGACCTCGGCGGGGTCACGTGACCTCAGGAGGGTCACGTGACTTCGGGGGTCACGTGACCTCAGGGGAGTCACGTGACTTCGGGGGTCACATGACCTCGGGGGGGGGTCACTTGCCCCCGCTTCCGAGGTCACGTGACCCCGGGGGTGGGCTCGCGCGGTGCATTATGGGACATTTCCCATGATGCACCGCGCGGTTACGCCGACGCCGACGCCGCTCAAGCCGGAAACGGGCGCCTAAGAGCTGCGCTCTAAAAAAAAGTGAAAGCCGTTTACAACTCCCTGTAACACCGAATTAGAGCGCAGCTTTGGGGAGGAGGAGGGAAGGGTACTGGGGGGTGAAGTGACCTGGGGGGGGGGGTCACGTGACCTTGGGGAGTCACGTGACCATGCCGACGTCACTGATGTCGTCATCAGTGACGATGACGATGCGGACTCCGATGACGTCATCAGCGATGATGACGATGACGATGCGGATGTCGGTGACGTCATCAGTGACGTTACTGATGACGTCATCTGTGATGATGACGATGACGATGCGGATGCCCCCCCGAAGTCACGTCACACCCCCAGGTCACGTGACTCCCGCCGAGGTCACGTGACCTCCCCGATGACGTCATAGTCACTGATGACGTCACCGACATCCGCATCGTCATCGTCATCATCACTGATGACGTCATCAGTACTGATGACGTCACCGGCATCCGCATCGTCATCGTCATCATCACTGATGACGTCATCAGTGACGTCACTCATGACGTCATCAGTGATGATGACGATGACGATGCGGATGCCGGTGACGTCATCGATGACGTCATCGGGGAGGTCACGTGACCTCGGCCGGGGTCACGTGACCCTGGGGGTGGTCACGTGACCTGGGGGTGTCACGTGACCCCCCGAGGTCACGTGACCCCCCGGGGGTCACGTGACTTCAGGGGGTCACGTGACTTTGGGTGTCACGTGACCTTGGGGTGACCTTGGGGGTCACGTGACCTTGGGATGACCTTGGGGGCCACGTGACCTTGGGATGACCTTGGTTACGCCGACGCCGACGCTGCTCAAGCCGGAAACGGGCCCCTAAGAGCTGCGCTCTAAAAGCGGTTATACCTAATTTGCGCCCCTCCCCCCTTTTAGAGCGCAGCTCTTAGGGGCCCGTTTCCGGCTTGAGCGGCGTCGCCGTCGGCGTCGCCGTCGCCGTCGGCGTCGGCGTCGGCGTCGGCGTAACCGCGCGGTGCATCATGGGAAATGTCCCATAATGCACCGCGCGAGCCCCCCACCGGGGTCACGTGACCTCGTGGGGGGCACGTGACCCCCCCGAGGTCACGTGACCCCGGTGCATCATGGGAAATGTCCCATAATGCACCGCGCGAGCCCCCCACCGGGGTCACGTGACCTCGTGGGGGGCACGTGACCCCCCGAGGTCACGTGACCCCCCGAAGTCACGTGACTCCCCTGAGGTCACGTGACCCCCGCCGATGCCGCGTGACCCCCAATGACGCCATCGTCACTGATGACGTCACCGGCATCCACATCGTCATCGTCATCATCACTGATGACGTCACCGGCATCCACATCGTCATCGTCATCATCAATGATGACGTCACCGGCATCCACATCGTCATCGTCATCATCACTGATGACGTCACCGGCATCCGCATCGTCATCGTCATCATCACTGATGACGTTACCGACATCCGCATCGTCATCGTCATCATCACCGATGACGTCATCAGTGACGTCACTGATGTCGTCACCCGCATCCACATCGTCATCGTCATCGTCACTGATGACGTCACCGGCATCCGCATCGTCATCGTCATCATCACTGATGACGTCACCGGCATCCACATCGTCATCGTCATCATCACTGGTGACGTCACCGGCATCCGCATCGTCATCGTCATCATCACTGATGACGTCACCCGGCATCCACATCGTCATCGTCATCATCACTGATGACGTCACCGGCATCCACATCGTCATCGTCATCATCACTGATGACGTCACCGGCATCCACATCGTCATCGTCATCATCACTGATGACGTCACCGACATCCGCATTGTCATCGTCATCATCACTGATGACGTCATCAGTGACATCACTGATGTCGTCACCGGCATCCGCATCGTCATCGTCATCATCACTGATGACGTCATCAGCGACGTCACTGATGACGTCACCGACATTCGCATCGTCATCGTCATCATCACTAGTGAAGTCATCAGTGACGTCACTAATGACGTCATCGGTACCCGCATCGTCATCGTCACTGATGACGTCATCAGTGACTTCAGTGATGATATCATCGGCATTGGGGGTCACGTGACCCCCCCCTGGTTAGTTTAACCCCCCCCCCAGTGCCCTTCCCTCCTCCTCCTCAAGAGCTGCGCTCTAATTCGGCGTTACAGGGAGTTGTAAGCGGCTTTCATTTTTTTTAGAGCGCAGCTCTTAGGGGCCCGTTCCCGGCTTGAGCGGCGTCGGCGTCGCCGTCGGCGTCGGCGTAAAAAAGGTCACCATAAGGTCACGCGACCCCCAAGGTCATCCCAAGGTCACGTGGCCCCCAAGGTCATCCCAAGGTCACGTGACCCCCGGTGGTCACGTGACCCCTCCCCCAGGGTTACGTGACCCCCAAGGTCACGTGACACCCAAAGTCACGTGACCCCCCGAGGTCACGTGACCCCCCGAAGTCACGTGACCCTCCCCCCCCCCGAGGTCACGTGACCACCCCCCCAGGGTCACGTGACCCCCCCGCCGAGGTCACGTGACTCCCCGATGACGTCATCGTCACAGATGACGTCACCGGCATCCACATCGTCATCGTCATCATCACTGATGACGTCATCAGTGACGTCACTGATGACCTCACAGGCATCCACATCGTCATCGTCATCATCACTGATGACGTCATCAGTTACCTTACTGATGACGTCACCGGCATCCGCATCGTCATCGTCATCATCACGGATTACGTCATCAGTGACGTCACTGATGACGTCACCGACATCCGCATCGTCATCGTCATCATCGCTGATGACGTCATCGAAGTCCGCAATGTCATCATCACTGCTGACGTCATCAGTGACGTCACTGATGACCTCACCAGCATCCGCATCGTCATCCTCATCATCACTGATGACGTCATCAGTGACGTCACTGATGACGTCATTGGCATCCGCATCGTCATCGTCATCATCATGGATGACGTCATCAGTGACGTCACTGATGACATCATCGGCATCGTCACGTGACCCCCCAAGGTCACGTGACCGCCCCCCCAGGTCACTTCACCCCCCAGTACCCTTCCCTCCTCCTCCTCAAGAGCTGCGCTCTAATTCGGTGTTACAGGGAGTTGTAAACGGCGTTCACTTTTATATAGAATTGTTCATTTGAATTTTTCGACATTTATGTTAGGGTCTAAAAAAAAAAAGAGATTAGGGGCTTGGTGTTGCAAAAACAAGGCTTCGCGGAACTGAAGAGTGCCAAGCCTCCCTTTGCGCTGCTCGATTCGTGTGACAGTGTCACTGCGCACGACTTTACAAAAATGAAAAAAAAAAAAACTTTATTTAGAAATGGGGGGGGGGGGGGTTCTGACAAAAAAAAATGTAACGGGTTACAAGGAATCCGTTACAAAAAAATGTAAGGGAATTATTTTAAAATTACTCTAGAAAGTATGTAATTATTACGTTACTAAATTACTCATAAATGTAAGGGATTCAAGTAATTTCGTTACTTGTAACGGATTACGTACAAGTCTGATCTAAGCTCCCGGCTTTCACTTTCGCTTGAGTCGAGCAGTGCCAGCTCATCTAGCGCAACATTTTGCGCGGTGAGCAGAAATACGTTTTTCTTCCATCTGCGCGAACCTTCTGCGCTAGTGCAAGAGGGCTACAGTGAGCACCTCTCGAAGCAGCATGAAAGTGGCAACCATCTGGCAGAGTCCCGGACCAAGCCCGGGTTCCATTTGGAATAGCTCGCCTGCTGAATTTTAAAAGAAGCTTTCATCGACTTTCAAATCGTTCCAGCTCTGCGAACTCTCCCCAACAATCGCAGCATTCGTCGTATTGAATCCAACTGTGCTACATTGTGTGGCGTCACGTGAACAAGACTCGGCAATCTCTTCTCGCTGGCGCGAAGCTCGATCTTATTTTCATC